>NW_028252414.1:0-72439 GCF_964263255.1 Lissotriton vulgaris
TTCTTTCTGTATCCCTCTTGCCTCTTTCTGCACCCTCTTCCCTATTTCTCCAACTCTTTTGCTTCTTTCTCCACTTCTCTTGATTCTTTCTGCACTGCTCCTGCTTCTTTCTACACCTCTCTTGTACCTTTCATCAATTCTCTTGCCTCTTTCTGTACTTCTCTTGCTTCTTTCTATGCCTCTGTTGCATCTTTCAGCAATTCTCTTGCCTCTTTTTGCACCTCTGTTGGTTCTTTCTGTACTGCTCCTGCTTCTTTCTGCACCTCACTTGTCTCTTTCTGCACTACTCCTGCTTCTTTCTACTCCTCTGTTGCTTCTTTCAGCAATTCTCTTGCCTCTTTCGCACCCCTGTACCCTCTTTCTGCACCTTTCTTGCCTGTTTCTGCACCTCTTGTGCCTCTTTTTGCACCTCTGTTGGTTTTTCTGCACTGCTTCTGCTTCTTTCTGCACCTCACTTGTCTCCTTCTGCACATTTCTTGCTTCTTTCTACTCCTTTGCTGCTTTATTCAGCAATTCTCTTGCCTCTTTCTGTACTTCTCTTCCTTCTTTTTGCACCACTTTTGCCTCTTTTTGCATCTCTGTTTTTTCTTTCTGCATTGCTTCTTTCTGCACCTCACGTGCCTCTTTCTAAACTTCTCTTGCTTTTTCCTACACCTCTGTTGCTTCTTTCTGAACATCTGTTGCTTCTTTCTGCACTGCTCTTGCTTCTTTCTGCACCTCTTGTAGTGTAGTACCCATATTCCCAATAGGCTCTGCGCATTGGAATAATATATTTTATAGATTAGACGTAGGACTGAGGTCGTCTAGGTCTCTATCGAATATATTAAACTTAATAGTGAATGCTAGCTAGCTCAGAGGTCACTAGAAAATTTCTCGAATTCACAAAAAGGGATTACTTTCTGACAACCGCATAAACATGACAACTTTGTTTCCCAAGAATAAGAAATGTATATCTCTAGAGTCGTGGAAACAATAGATAAGTATTTCACTCAGTCACTCGTGCATGCTTCATTTCTACAGAGGTGCAGAGAAATAGAGAGATGTGCATTTTCAATAAAAGGTTTTATTGAACAGTCTTCTTTGTCATGCAAGTAAAGTGAACTGCTACAATCGTAATGCAGACTGCAAAGTATATTGCGTACAGCGAGAACAATATTATAAAATAATACTGTAAGAGCATTGTATGGTTTCTAAACTATATAAAAAATACATAAATAAATAACAAGGGCTAAAAGAACTCAACTGGTGCTTCTAAAATACGACTACCCCAATGTACCTAACCTAAGCCTAGTACACGGGAAGGAGTCCTAAAACGCCATACAACACCCACTCCACTTTATTATGTACGACATTACTAAGTTCTAAAACACATTAAACATATCTAAACATGATGTGTTAAACCCCACCCAAAATACATAAAATGTATTCGAAATGGTTGTACAAGAAAAGAGCATTTGTGCTGTACGCATTTAAAAGCAATGTTTCATTCAAAGCATGTAGATGACATTTAAAAAATGCTATCCAAATGAATCATGAAAATACATTCATGAAATGGCTCTTAAATACAGAAGAAAAAGTCGAGACCATTCCATGACAGAATATATCTATCGTTTTGTTGTGGACAAGGTCAAATATTGTCCCTTGGAAGTATTCAAATAATTCTAGTTCTCTAGGAATAGTTCTACTTCAAGCAGATTACTTTGTGCCCAAAAAAAATTTCAATTATGGAAAAATAAAAAGTAAATTCATAGAAAAATAGAGTTCCAAAGTTAGAAGTCTGTATTGGAAAGTGAAGGTTAAATTCAGAGTCTCACAGAACACTGTGTGCTAACTTCATAAGTCAGTGTTATTGTTTGGAGAGAACATCAAATCTTCTAAGCTGGTAAAGAATTTGTCTACTACTGTAGGTGAAAGTTGGACTACCTCGCTAAGCAGATCAATTGCACATAGATGAGAAGCATCGCCGTCAGCGTCAGTCACATTAGCAATGTTCGAATTAGATGGTACCTGTGTGCCTGTTGCTCGATGTATCTCACCTTCTGCAGTTTGTGTCTGTGAGATTTCAACAAATGCCGTCATCAGGATTGGTAGCCACTGGGGACAACACAGTGTGGTAAATTAATTTTACCGTATCTTTTTTCCATATAATTATCAATACAAGACAGCTCATTCAAATGAGAGGCAGAGTCCGTGGGATCTGAGTCATACGGGCTTTAATGGAAGATCCTCGAGGATTGGATATCATGTTCCATCACCTCTAAGGTTCAGGAAGGGACATTCAACGTTTTATTAGCATTACACATTATATATAGTAAAATGATACAATTGAAACCAATACAGTAGGCGTAACAGGTGAAAAGAGAGAGATAAGAACACATGTGCGTAACAGGAGGCGTGTAAAAGGGCGTACACATGGGCGTGCACTGGACATGTCAGAGAAACGTCACAAGAAACGTCACATGTGGGTGGATACATAGAGAAAGTTGCAGGATCAGCAGAAACCTATGACCTGAATTGCGCGCGCAACTAGCATGACGTGTAGCTGGGGAGAACAGGGGGCTTTGACTTTACCACTAGTGGAGGAGACTGGTGTCTGGGATGTCAGGGCAACCTGTACCTATAGCATATCTGGTATCTCATGTTTGGAGGATGTAGTATCTGAAGTAAAAGGTCTCTCGGGCAGAGGCCGTTCAATACTAAATGCTAGTGCGTGCATACGTGTCTTGGTGCAACGTGCGGAGCCATGGGCCTACCATGGTAACGGGTTCAGTAAATCACTTGCAAGGAGGACAGGAAGGCCGGGCCCTTTGCTCTGCAGCCGGGAATATGTTTACATATTTCACTAGACTGGAATGTGTTTTCGAGGAGGCTGAGCAGATAACTGTAGGCAAAATATGATTTTGGCAGGCAGTCCAGGCCGAGCCGGGCACCGCTTCACTGGCAGAAAGTAAGGCAGGGGTCAGGGATGCATACAGTTTTCAGAGACAGGAGAGATGAGGCTCGGGCCTCGTTTAAGGGCCTAGCTCGACTGGGCCAGGAAACATGGAGAAAACGTGTGCGAGATTCAAAGGTGCACCATGTAAAGACGTTGGCACCATAGGCCTAGAAGCCTAATTAACGGGATTTCTTTGCATGGCTGGATAGCTGACATGTTAAGGAAGGACGCAAATGTATTTGCGTCTTTCTAGCATGTACGTAACGGAAGTTACACGACATACAAGGAACATGGGTGCATGGATAGGGTGCGAGTGGGGGACACATTAGCTACCTGAAAATTTCTATTACCTCATTCCCTCCTTGGACCCTACTACACCCTTCAGGATATATCTGTGTTCATGAGACCATCTATCTGTTCATAAAGCATCATTTGTTCATCTTTCTTTATTCGGGAACGGGAACGTGTACTTGGACGGGGAATACAAGCTGTGGCGCACAAGCCGCAAATCGCTGGCCCACATTGCAGACAGAAACAACAACTGAATACTATGACCAATATTACTCCTAGGAATGATAACAATTTCCATCCCCAGGCGGATATCACACTCCAGAGCCAACCGGACCAAGTCCAGGAGCCTGGATTCTAGTGTATCAGGTGAGCTATTTCATGAAGCCGAGTTATGGCCTTATACACGGATGGCGCGTTATTAGGAATAAACACGCAACAACTGGATCCGATGACTCTACAAGCCCCGCCCCTATCTGCCAGGATGACGTCAAGGACAAGGCGATTTTGGAGAACAACGAGTCTCATAGCAGACTGTTCCTCGGTCAGGTTACCTAAAGCAAAAGTAGTCTCGTTCACTACTGCTTCCAAAGTTCTGGTCAATCTTCGAATTATCTTACTATTTTGGACAGGACCTACAAACCAAAAATATCCTTTAATGTAATCTTTGTACTGATCCCATGATGATTCAGAATAATCGATAACGGGATGAAGGTCTCTCTTATGTCTCACATGTACAAGATTTGGATTTCTGTGATAATCAGGCGGGGCTAGGAAAACAGGTGGCAATAGGAATGCAATATAACACGTCCCATCCCAATCCAATGGCAGACGTACATAGGCTGTCTGACCACATATGAAATAGGAATGGCGGGAAGCTTTGAAAGTAGACTTTCCTTTATCACTGAATTCGACAACAGTATTACAATCACTGTGTCCTAGATGTACTGAACCATTCTTTCTGACGCATAATTCACCTTTCACTGGCAAAACTGTAATAAACGGCAAGTCCGAATTAGTCTCAGACTGCACATTCAGGATCATGAGGTTAAGTGTAAAATTACCTAATCCATACACTTCATTTTCTAGGTCGGTCCCTGTCCTTTGGGGAAGACCTTCTTGGTCTGGGAAACATATTTTATTCATGACTGTATTCAGGTTCCCCCATATCCAATTGCCTTGGGAAACCTTGGACTTACTATCTAGGGAGGACATTAAAGTAAACCATGCACCACACGAACCATTATGTGTGAACGGATAAGGAAAGAGGGGCAGAGCTCCCTTGTACTTCTGATAGGGAGGGAGTCGGCCACATACCCAGCAATTGGTGGCATTGCTGGTCTGGTGAGAATGGTGTAACATACGGATGAATGTATTGTTGCGCATTGCTAAACGATAGGATAATTCATGGGGGGGCAGGTCACTAAAAGTGTGCTCCACAGTGTCATTAGAGGAAGCATGTACATGTGAATCAAGAGGGAAAAAAACATGTAACATTAAACTTATGCATATAATCGTAAGACTCAGAAGAAACATGGAAATTAATGCGATTAATCATCTGCTGTGCAAAACTTTGCAGTACTTTTTTCTTTTCTCGTTACGCCTATCTCTCTGACTACTTGGGTCTATCTTATTCATGTCAGAAACCTGTCTAACTGCTTCACCCAGGGGGGGACTTAAACAATTAAACGCTGTCTGACTTACTAGACCTCAACTTTGAACGATACTCCTCTTGGGGAGTTTTCTCTAGCAGGGGGAGTTTAGAGTCAGTCTCTGAAAGTGGGCAGTCGTTAATCGGGATTTCTGGACACAGTCCGTGAACTTTTTTAACGTGGCTTGAGTGCAGCCACCCTTTTCTTCCTTCCAGCTTGACTGCAGTCCTCGTTGACATCAATACCAATTTTGGCTGCTTCCATCTGGGTTCCAGCGGACTTTTCCTATCAAAGTTCCTCACGTAGACATGATCACCAGGGATGACTTCATGCGGTTTTACTTGGGTGTTGTCCGGAAAGGCAGCCGCGACCTGTGAACGACAAGATTGTAGTGCAGACATCAAGGAAGCCAAGTAATCTGTCAGCATAGTACTATCAACATCAGTTATGCGTCTGGGCATAGGCGTACCCCACATATTCGGGGGACGACCAAAAATAACTTCGTACGGAGACAATCCTGTTCTAGAATGGGCTACCATTCGCATGTAAAAGAGTGCAACTGGCAGAGCTACAATCCAATCTACACCTTTCTCTGCACAGACTTTTGCTAGGCGTGTTTTCAGGGTCTGATTATGTCTCTCCACGAGACCTGCGGCTTCGGGATGTCGGACGCAGTGGAACTTCCACTGGTAACCTAACAGGGGTGATACCTGTTTCATAAGCTCGGACGAGAATGGCTGTCCATTATCAGAGTACACGACACGGGGCAAACCATATCGTGGGAAAAACTCACGTACCAGCTGTTTGGCAGTGGTTACAGCAGTGTAATCGGGGACTGGATATGCTTCTGTCCATCGGGAAAGAGCACATACGACTACGAGGACATACTTGAATCCTCGGCATCTGTCCATCTGGATATAATCCATCTGGAGGACTTCAAAAGGATGGTCAGGAGGATGAAATCCACCTTGTTCCACGGGAACACCTTGTCCTGGATTGAACTGACAACAGATCATGCAAGTACGCACTTTCTGTTTTGCTGCTGCTCGTAAATGTTTGTTGAACCAGAGATTCTGTAAACTGTCTAACATGGCTTTCTCTCCTAAGTGTGCTGGACTATGTGCTGTATTAATGATGATTTGAACCATAGAGTCGGGGAGGAACCATGTGGCTCTTCCCTTCGTCATCCACCCCTGATCTGTTTGGATTCCTCCTTGTTCAGTCCAATTCTTAATTTCGTCTGGGTTGCATGTGTCTGTATGTCGAGTACGTCTAGAGTGGGATCCTTAACTGTCAGGCAATGTGTCAGTGACGGTACATCAGTCTTTGTCATATCAGTCGGAATGTCTGTCTGAGCTGTGAGTTTAGCTGTTCGATCTGCCAGGTCGTTACCCTGAGAAATAGTGTCGGTGACTTTAGTATGTGCTTTGCACTTCATGATGGCTATGGCTGTAGGCAAGTGTATTGCTTCTAACAGAGCTTGAATGAGGGGACCATGCTGGATCTTGGTACCGTGAGAAGTTAAAAAACCTCTCTCTTCCCAAAGAACTCCGAAGTCGTGTACGACTCCGAATGCATACTGTGAATCTGTGTATATGTTTACTTTCTTGTTCTTGGCTAGTATACAGGCTTGGGTCAGAGCGATGAGCTCTGCAGCTTGAGCAGATAGTGTGTCAATACGGTGTGTTTCTATAACTTCAGTTTCAGTGGTCACTGCATATGCGGCCACTAACTCTCCTGTGCTTGTTCTCATACATGAACCATCCACGTAAAGTGTCAGGTCTGGGTCGGTCAATGCAATGTCTGTCAAGTCTTGTCGGGGCTTTGTCACTGTATTGATGACTTCTACACAGTCATGTGGTGCTGAATCTGTTGTACTCGAGGGTAACAATGTGGCAGGATTGAGTATGTTGCAGCGTCTGATTTCTATGTGTGGCTGGAAAAGTGTCAGTTCATAGCCTGTCAGTCGTGCTATGGTCAAGTGTTGAGTCTGGGTACGGTTCAGAAGAACTTCCACGGAGTGTGGAACTTGTACTGTCAAGGGATGTCCTAACACTATTGAATCGCTTTGTCTGATAGCTAGAGCTGTCGCTGCAACTGATTTTAGGCACGCAGGCAAAGCCTGTGCTACTGGATCCAATGTACTAGAAAAATAAGCACAAGGCTTATGGTGTCCTGCTTGATCTTGTGTGAGAACGTATAACGCTGTGCCATCGCGTTCTGTGACGAACAGTGTAAAAGGTTTACTGTAACATGGTGTCGCTAAAACTGGTGCTTGACATAAAGCTTTCTTCAGGTCATTAAAAGCTTGCGTATGTTCCTGAGTCCAAGGGAGGACAGTCGAAGTCGCTGCCTCCTGTGTTGTCAACTGTATGAGTGGCTTGGCTAGAAATGCATATTGGGGAATCCATTGTCGGCAGTACGAAGTGAGGCCAATAAAGGCCCGTACTTCCTTTTGAGTCTTGGGTTGTGGCAGATGTGCAATTAACTGGATACGATCTGGTGTCAACTGTCAACCCCTCTTGGACAGCAAGTGTCCAAGGTATACCACTTGCTGGGCACAGAATTGGAGCTTCGAAGGGGACACTTTATGCCCCTTTTCGGCCAGAAAATACAAGACTGTCAGTGACGCGCGCTCGCAGTCACGTTCGGTCCGTGCTGTGATCAACAGATCATCAACATATTGCAGTAGAGCAGTGTCAGTAGGCATGTGAATACTGTCTAGTTGTCGTTTCAGGGCTTGGTTGTAAATACTAGGACTTTCCGTGAACCCTTGAGGTGCACGTGCAAATTTGAAGCTTCGGCCATTTAAACAGAACCCGAAAAGGTATTGGCTATCGGGATGAATGGGGACACTAAAGAAGGCGTTCTTGAGGTCAATTACAGTAAAGAACGCAGCTTCGGAATCAATGGCAGTTAATAGTGATGAAATGTCTGGGACCACTGGGTATTGTGGTACTATGCATTTATTGAGTTCTCGAAGATCGATCACCAGTCGGTAGACTGGAGGTGCAGTTGGGTCAGTTCGTTTAAGAATCGGAATGATCGGGGAATTACATACATTAGAGTCAGTTTCTACAACTACTCCTTGGGCAATGAGTTCGTCAATAATTTTCAGTAAGGCTGCTACTGCCTCGGGGGGCAATTTGTATTGTCGGATTCGGGGCAGTACAACACCTTGCTTGAGTGTGACACGATAGGGAGTAATGTGCATACAACCTACATCAGTTGGACCTTGCGCCCATAAATGCTGTGGAACATTTTTCAATCTTGCATCCAAATCTCTCAACACATAATGACCCTTGAAGTCACGTAAAAATAATCTCACTCCTTCCGGAGAACAACATATAACAGCTCCTAGAGCTTTCAGCGTTTTAATACCAAGCAAGTTTTCGGGACATGATTTCGTAAGTAACAAGTCTGTAGTACGAGATAATGGACTAACTGCAAGGGGAACTGGCTTTGATACTTCGTTAACAATAGGCTTTCCTGAAAATCCAAGGGAAAAATTCTGTGAGCCTGAGAGGGGTGCCCCTGGAACCTCGTCATGACTAATGGTAGTTCTGCTCGCCCCTGTGTCAATCAAAAATTTTCTGTCTTTCCCTAATACCTGACTATGTACATAGGGACCATCTTGATCTACAAGAACCTCGATAAGGGGCAAGCCAACCTCCCTCTCTAGGCTGTTTCATGTGTACTGCTGATAATCGGGATAATCGGACTGTGCATACTGGTACATTTGCTGTGTGACATGTTGTGTTGCAGCAATGGGTTGGGGTTGGGGTACAGCTACTGTCTGTTGCTGTGTATTCTGTGGAGGTTGCGTATTCTGTGGAATATTCTGTGGGACGTGTTCTTGTCTAGGCGGGCGTGGTCTTTCTTTCATTTTGCCTGTAGCAATATTGTGTCTGAGAACGGCACATTCACTTATAAAGTGACCTGGCTGTTTGCAATAATTGCAATTCCCTTTAACAGGAGCTGCAGAATGACTAGTCTGTGTGTTCTGCGTGTTACCCCTCTTCTGACCATCTGCTGGAATGGACTGGGCAACTAGTACTTTCATTTTCGTGTCTTTCATACGTCTCTGTTCATGATCGTGTTCCTCTCTGATTCTGTTCTGGTGGTACTGTAACATCTGTAACATTTGGGAAGGCGTATTTGCTTGCCATGTGCTTTCGACTTTCAATACTCTGTTTTTAACCTGGGGTAAGGAATTCTCGACTAATTTGGTCACAAAAAGATGTGGATATGACTCGCTACTTGTTTTCAGGCCACTATTAATAATAAAACATTTCTCGAATCTGGAATAGAAATCACTAGTGTCTTCGTCTTGTTTCTGTTTGCAGGCTGAGATTGCATCCCAGTCTTCCTTTTTAACTGTCAATAATCTAGGCAAAACTTGTACTAATAAACCTGGTAATGCTTTAGTTTTGTCCCCAAGACCTAAACCTGGGGTACGTCCCTTTTCCTCGTCTTCTAATTCAGTCCAGATAATCTTTTTATCTCCCACCTCCCATTCTTTCTCTTTCAGTTTTTCGTAAATCCCTGCTGGCAACAATACTTTTAACATTTTAAGAATGTCGGAATACGTGTAGTCTCCCATCAGTAACATGTCTTTTAATTCACGGTGGAACCCTGCAGGATCTTTATCGTGACAAGGTACTATTTTCTTCATTTCCAATAATTCCATTTTGGTCAAAGGAGTGTATACGAATACGCGTTGAAGCGTACCCCCTGTGGTCTGGACGGGATGAACTTCTCGTAAGGGATTCTGTCTGTCTAGATGATACGGCTGTCTTACTGGGGGTGGAACAGAAACAAAATGTGGAGTCAGGAAAGTTCTGTATTTGTGACGTTGTTCTAAAATAGTATTAATTAAATCGGTACCTAGGCCTCTCCATCTTCTCAGGAGTAAGTCTTGAAATATATTATACAATGGACCTGGATCAGATTGCTGATTTTCATATAGTGTAATGAGATGTTGGATCATGTATATACCAGCTAGTCGCTGTTCTTCTGGAGAGAGGCTCAAAAATGTTTGCGCTACCGAATCATCTTTATATATACTGTCATTCCCAGCCCATTGGACTGCTGACCGTGATAGTTCCTGATCACGCATGGTATTAAGTTCATGATAACCTATTCTTTCTTTCAGTATTTTATCAGTATCTTGAAATACATGTTCAAGAGAACATTGCTCTGGTATGGGGGAAAGGAAACGTTTCTTGTTTTCTAGACGAATAGGTCTGTCAAAAGGTCTATCAAAAGAATACTGTTTAGGGAGTTTCACTCTACCTACGTACGCTATTGTATCCTGATTTTCTACTGGATTCTCTATTTCTTCCTCCTCTGAGGATTCATTCTTGTCTGACTCGGCTTCCTTTTCAGCCTTCTGTCTTTCATGCATTGTTACAATTTCTTTACGGATCTTTCTGTACATGGCATCTATGCAATTCTGTTTATCATGTTTACAATCTGCAATATTCTGACTCCATTTTATCAGTGCATCCATTTCTTCTTTAACAGTACCTGGCCGGTCTCGTTCCCTTATCAAACAATTTATCAAGAATCGTAAGATAAAACCTTGTGTCTCAGTCTTTTGATATGCCATGGCCTCACGAATACATTCTGGTCTCTCCCCCGATCTAATAAAATGATATATATTGTCTAGATGGTTTGTCATTTCTGGTAATAACATCAAATAATCTGTAACACGTCGTAGACGTAACGAGGCTAACATCATGTCTCCCTCTTTACCAGGCACTGGATCATATCTACAATCTGTAATATACTGTCTAAGGTTTTCATATGCAACCGCTTTCGGTGTACGTTGCAATGCTAATTCTCTGATTGTCATTTGTTTCACTTGTGGCGGGGTGCGGAGGTGGCCTCCTACGGCACCTCCTGGGGCAGAAGCGAGGGCATGAACTGACTGGGTTGTAGCTGTTGAGGTCATGGCGGGTAGAAGAGGCATATGTAACGGGGGTGGACTCTGGGTTGCAGCTGTCGCAAAAGGATTGAGAGGACCAATAGCATGGGGAAAAGTAGTAGGGGGGCCAGTAGCGGCAGCAACAGCAGTAGGGAAAGTGACAACAGGCGCGGGAAGCGAGTCTTGGAGACGTGGAGGGGTCGTGGCTTGAACAGTGGAATGAACAGACGGAGCAGGCTGCTGTACATTGTTAACGGGTGGTACGGGTACATTGGTATATGCTGGAGCTACGCCATCTAAATAGGAAGAAAGGAAAATATCTGCTGCGGTCTGTTTGTGACGGAGTTTAGTCGGAACCAATGGTGGTGGCAAGTTACGGGGTACTTCCGGGGTCGCCTTGGGCAGGCCCTCGGCAAGAACTGGATACATGCCTGTAATAAGTGCATTTCTTTGACGGTCTAATTGTTCTAATCTGACTTGTTCTCCTTCTTCTAGTAACTCTTTTTCTCTGGCTTTTTCGGATTCTTCTCTACTTTTTTCTGTTTTTCTGATTGCTTTTTCTGTTCTTCTATGCGATTCTTTACGCCACAATTCTATGGCATCTTTCTGGGATTGTCTGGCTTTCTTTTTCCACAATGCTTCTTCTACTCTCATGATGCATTCAGCATGCCATGTCCCTGAGACAGGCCATCTATACTTCTCTTCCAGATCCTTAGTGTAGTCCACCCATAAATCTAAATACAGCACGGCATCTAAGCCATGCTTGTGGTACATAAAATATCCTGGAGTGTCCCTAGGCGGGACAGGAACTGCTCCTTCGAGTATCCCTTTCCTAGTTCCTATCTGACGTAATTTCGAGAACAGTGGCATGATTGGAGTGATTCGGACGTGAACACAATAAACACAGTAATGAACAGAAAACAATCATTCACCCCACGACATTAAAAACACATTAAAACATTTCAGACTGAATTACCTAGTACACAGAGAACACATATTCTGAAGATCTCGAGAAAATACTGAATAACTAGATGCACTGCTAAAACAGTACAGACAATACCGATCCCATAAAGAGACACGTCGGACCGTATTCACCTAAGTGAACACGTCAGGACCAGTTCTGTGTACCCAAACCTGTCTTGACCTGGCACAAATTAATGAACCCGTCTAGATGCGTTCCCAACAACGGTACTCACCGGGAAGCAAGAAACTGAAAGCCTCGGAAACTGGACTGGACTGGACTGGACTGCTACGACATCTGACTGCCACGCATCACGCTACCACGCATGCGCTTCGGAACAGGTGGGCCTCCGGACACCTGGGACCTTGCTCTCTCGACTAGGGCTCTGGTCGGGATCCTCCGCATTCCTCACCGCCTCGTCTGGACGTCGGACCGCAGTCTCCGTCTCCCCCGTGGGCCCGAGGGAAGATAGCAGGAAAACCCGCAAACGTGCACGGTTTCCGTCGCGGCTGTAGAAGGGGTCAAAGCCTGCGTGACTTCACCGGCGAGTGGGGAAGGGGGGGTCCCTGTTCGGGCGCCAAATTATGTGGTAAATTAATTTTACTGTATCTTTTTTCCATATAATTATCAATACAAGACAGCTCATTCAAATGAGAGGCAGAGTCCGTGGGATCTGAGTCATACGGGCTTTAATGGAAGATCCTCGAGGATTGGATATCATGTTCCATCACCTCTAAGGTTCAGGAAGGGACATTCAACGTTTTATTAGCATTACACATTATATATAGTAAAATGATACAATTGAAACCAATACAGTAGGCGTAACAGGTGAAAAGAGAGAGATAAGAACACATGTGCGTAACAGGAGGCGTGTAAAAGGGCGTACACATGGGCGTGCACTGGACATGTCAGAGAAACGTCACAAGAAACGTCACATGTGGGTGGATACATAGAGAAAGTTGCAGGATCAGCAGAAACCTATGACCTGAATTGCGCGCGCAACTAGCATGACGTGTAGCTGGGGAGAACAGGGGGCTTTGACTTTAGCACTAGTGGAGGAGACTGGTGTCTGGGATGTCAGGGCAACCTGTACCTATAGCATATCTGGTATCTCATGTTTGGAGGATGTAGTGTCTGAAGTAAAAGGTCTCTCGGGCAGAGGCCGTTCAATACTAAATGCTAGTGCGTGCATACGTGTCTTGGTGCAACGTGCGGAGCCATGGGCCTACCATAGTAACGGGTTCAGTAAATCACTTGCAAGGAGGACAGGAAGGCCGGGCCCTTTGCTCTGCAGCCGGGAATATGTTTACCTATTTCACTAGACTGGAATGTGTTTTCGAGGAGGCTGAGCAGATAACTGTAGGCAAAATATGATTTTGGCAGGCAGTCCAGGCCGAGCCGGGCACCCCTTCGCTGGCAGGAAGTAAGGCAGGGGTCAGGGATGCATACAGTTTTCAGAGACAGGAGAGATGAGGCTCGGGGCCTCGTTTAAGGGCCTAGCTCGACTGGGCCAGGAAACATGGAGAAAACGTGTGCGAGATTCAAAGGTGCACCATGTAAAGACGTTGGTACCATAGGCCTAGAAGCCTAATTAACAGGATTTCTTTGCATGGCTGGATAGCTGACATGTTAAGGAAGGACGCAAATGTATTTGCGTCTTTCTAGCATGTACGGAACGGAAGTTACACGACATACAAGGAACATGGGTGCATGGATAGGGTGCGAGTGGGGGACACATTAGCTACCTGAAAATTTCTATTACCTCAACAGTGCATGAGTCGTTACTGGTTCAAGCAAAGTATCAATTTCCATTGATGATGGGAGTGTCAGACAGATGTCTAGCACGCATTCTTGTCTACATAGCAAGCATCGTATAACAGGTAGGATGCAATCTTGCCAGATTGGTCGGAATGATAGAAACCACATGGTATTTAGATCTCTTAAACGATCCAAGCACAGATTTTGTATCATGCGCTCACAACACTTCATTGCCAGGAGGGTGTTCTCCAAGGTGATCTGGGTGTCGATGGTGACTTGACTTGCCATATCGGAGCAGAATGAATAAAAATAGTAATCCTGCTATGAGACCCAAAACAAGAGGCAGGCCGCCAAATACAGAGTGCACGAAGTTTGGAAATATGCCTAGGACTACATCAAAGGGTGCTAATAGTCCTGAAAAAATCATCTTAAATACATGTACAATAACACTCGTATCAGACATGTTTAAGATACGACCTAACATTTCTGAGAAATGTATAGGGCAGTTTGTCGATAAAAGGGCATGTATCTTTGCAGAAGTCCTTGCAACCTGCAGATCATACGTCTCTTTGGCAGAGGTCAGTAGCACAGTTTTTTGTAAAAGAATTGGCTTTCAGTCTGCTTAAAATATCAATTCGAATAGAAGAGATGTTCAGTGAAGGCCATAAAGGTGACTCCCGTTCTGACTTAGTCTTAGGAAACAATACTTGCATACAGCAAGTGACCCTGGCTGACACAGTAACGAGATAAGGGATCCTGGCAACATGCCACAACAGCTGTGATCATTCAACATAATGTAACTTCCATCAGAAAGCTGCCTAACAATTGGATCTATCACTGCAGCTGGAGAACCTTGCAGGTGGCAGGATAAGTTGTTCGAGGAAATCGCAGGCCCTGTGTAAATTAATACCCTGACATAAGAGTGAACCACTAAGTGGGTTTTCGCAATTCGTACCACTAAGAAACACTTCTTTTCCCCCACTCCAACATTTGTGTTTATAAGGTAAATCCCAGGATGTCTTGATGTTTTCTTTACCCAACCTTTCATATACGCCCGCTAGTATGTTTTAAACAATACTGAAAATGGAAAATCGTCACAGGCAGAGTGATTGTACCATGTATTATCCATTCTGTCGCTGGCTTCTCAGAAACAGTTAATGGTAATATTTCCAGTTTTTCAATCCCCAGCACCAAATAGTCTGCCCCTCTTTGTGCCAAAGTTATTTTTTTATCTGTAAGGTTAAACTCAGAAAACAATGACGTGGTGTTGATTAGACACCATGGCACATATCCAGAACAAAGGTTTTGCAACGTCCAGCCCAAAAGCATTAGAGAGTGCAATTGTGACTGACCATGCTGTAACATGACCAAGTCCTGTTCCATTATGTCAATGGCAGTGGATACTATGCTGTCCAAAGAATATATTCTGGATGAAAGAGTCGTTTACCCATTGTAAACTACAGAGAGAGATTTCTCTAAATTAGTACGATCGATTTCTCGTATCCGTTCTGCAGTCTCTTCTTGCGTTGTTTCCCATGCCTCATTATACATGGCATAGATACCGGCGTATATAAAACATTTATGACGCGGTTTCGCAGGTCCTTGTAAGAGGTCCCTTAAATCAACGCCATCTTTAAGTAAAGATAAGTGCCGTTTTACTTCCTTCAGTGAAGATTTTTGTAGCCACTTAAGGCACAGTTTCCCCACACTGTATGATGTTTCTATCCATGGATGTTGTCTCTGAACATATCTTGGATTTGGCCTGGTGAATGTGAACCCTTGTGTTTTATTCGGGAATCTATCTTGACAGTTGTTTGTGTCTGTGGGCCAGATTAACAATTTTTTCCAATCAGGATCTGTTCTGTTGTTAAGTAAAATAGTTTTTACGTCAACCACCCCCTCTGAAGTGGTACTTCTTTCAGGTGTAGGTGTAGGTACTGATGGTTTGTTTAAAACTTTTATCTTAGCTAATCCAAGAAAAGATGTCTGTTGAACAGTGGCATTCAAAACATTATTTGTTCTGGGATAATGCAGGCTCTAAATAAAGCTTCTAAGCCCTGCACATGCCAGTATTTTGTGCCCCAGACAGTTTTTGTCTCAATGGTGTCTTTCCAAAAGTCAAAACCTAATGTAGATAGCTGAGCATAAAAGTCTGCAAAATAAATTTGCTTTGTATTTGTCAACATACTTTTCATTCCTGTCCTATTAACATTTTTAAAGTAAAATGATTCTGGATTGGCAATATTAAAGCCCGAAAAGTATGGAAGTTTGTCATAAAATGTTTTTGAGCTACCTTTTGTTGGCGTTGGACAATGTTCCCATTGATTATAAGTAAAAACATTTCTAGGGTTTGAAGACCTATGTAAGAAATGATGACCATAGTGATTATAACAGTACATTTGTTCATAATCTGATGAACCTTCTAAGTATTCATGATTTGTAAATTTTGCAGAAATTTCCAAGTCCAACATCATATTATTTACAGTCTCAAAGTCCCAATCATCAGACAATGTGCTGGGTGAAACAAAATCACTCAAGGAAACCTTGAATTGGTGTGAAGCATTCAACAGCTCCGATGGACCAAGAATGTCATATTCAGTTTTTTCCCAAGCTATACCACCTGGTATAGGAATGGCTGTGATGTTTACTGCTGACAAGTCTCTTTGTTCACGATGGGATGATTTGTGTGGCTTGAGGAGTAAGTTGATGTTCTTTCTTACTGTGTCCTTTGTACTATATTTTCCATTTATCAGCATTCCCAAGGTAAATACCAGAGTCAGCCAAAGTAGAAGAAAAAGTACACCTAAGATAATCCATACTTCAACCCATGGTGAAACCAGATATATTTTTTCCAGTTGTTGCAAGATATCTGTTATTTGTTTTTTGAAAGCTTTTTCAGATAGGCGGCGTTTCAGGTTCACTTGGATCCTTGGAAAACTTATCAAAGTTAATGAAGTAGCCAGAGGCAGTTCTGTCAATTGTAGGGATTGCTTCCGGAGTCGATGAAATCGCTGGAATCACTTGATCACTTGTCATATTGGTACTCTCGGATGCTATATCATTGTAGACAGGTGTTTCTTGACGAACTGTTATTTGGGTCTCAAGAGGCACAAGTTCCATGGCTTTGTTACATAGTCCTTTGTTCTGTGCTGCTAGGTCTTCAAATGGTAGGCGTCCCTCAGTCTGAACATCTTGGATTGTAGCCAGATTTGGGCGTCTGCTATATCTTTGGAGTCCACTTGGCCTACTACTTATGACCGGCCACATTATGTGGTTTTACCAGGTCGATGGATACAAACCTGTTCTCCTTTCTTCCAGCAAGGGGCGGCAAAAGTACTGTTCTCGATCCTTGAATGGCTAAAACAGGTACTGGTTGTCTGTATGGAGGCCCAAATTCCAGGCAGGGCTTGCTGGGATGGGTGGTTTCTCTTCAGTGGTTGTTGGCTTCAGGAATACGTTGCTTTGACTTTTTCTTGTTTCATTTAAGTCCTGCAAACCAGCCAAACGGTCTTAGATATCAAAAGGTTTTTGTTCTACCACTGAAGTGTGACAATCAAGGTCTGGACAATCATTCTAGTTCCAAAAAGGATTTCATATGGAGTGATTCCCCATAGAGAACTTCTTGGTAGGTTGTTAAGACTACGTTGGACACTTATTAGATGTTTGACCCACTCGTCACCCGAGCCTAGTACCCTAGCTGTTATAGATTGCTTTATGTCTCGTTTTTTTCTCTCCACAACCGAATTTCCCTCAGGATGGAATGGACTAGAATACCGCAATGCAATGCACAGATTGGCCATGGCCTCTTTGTAAGCTTGTGAGCTAAACACAGGAACCTGGTCAGAATGTAGCGTGTCGACTGGGTATGTTCCGACAAAAAACTCGCAAATCTTTTATAACAGTTTGGGCGTCAGCCAAGTGCTGGGGCCACATCCAAATGAATGTCGTCTTAATATTTGTGGGACCGCATTCGTCCATAGGGACATCTGCGTGTAGATAGTCTAATGGTGTCTAACAATGGTGTCTGTACTGGGCTGGCTACGCTGTAGTCAGGTATCTGGCGGCGTTCTATGCTGCGATTTCTGTTGAAGTCATGGCAATTAATTGCATATTCGTAAATGTGACTATTCATCCCTGGCCACCAGTACGTCTCTTTTGACTCTGGTATAGATTTCGAGATCCCCTGATGCATCAGACCCTCTCCCAGATGTGCTTCATGTATTAAAGTTACTCTACGTTTCCTGTTTGGAATTACTCTATCCCCCACTCCAGGGATTCGAGCAAAAGGAACGGAGTTGGCATCAACTATGTATGAATATTCGAGTGGATAGTTTTGAGGTAACGCTGCACCGCTGCCTTTGCTTGTTGCATTGACAGCTAGCATTATTTCACCGTCTATTCTAATTTTTGAACGAGGGATTGCAGCTACGGAAGCCGTTTGCACAGCTGCCTTCGCGGCTTCATCAGCCAAAGAATTCCCTGCAATGTGAACGCCATCACGTTGATGACTCAGTGTATGGATTTTTGTAGTTCTTTTCGTAACTGAACTACTTGTTCCCAATGCAATTTATGCTTGATTGTGCCACCTTTCGCATCTTCGAAACCGTTTTCAATCCAGTTCTGCAAGTATTCGTTATAAGATTGAACGCAATAATATGAATCGCACACTATGAGTGTGGGGAATTCGCAATCTGTATTTTTGAGCACCATTTTAAAACTTGTAGTTCAGCTCGCTGAGCTGTACAAGCTCAGAGAGATTGTGTTTTTGTGACCATAGGTCGGAATTTACCATCGTGCCAGTGACCTTTAACGATCGCACATGCAGCACTATAAGCTTGTTTACCCCCAATTGCGGGTTTTGCTGATCCGTCTGTATAAATGATACATTCCTACTGTTCAAGAGGCAGAATCTCAGTGGGCAGAGGACATTCTTGTTCGTATTGTAGAAAT
Source organism: Lissotriton vulgaris (assembly GCF_964263255.1). NCBI lineage: Eukaryota > Metazoa > Chordata > Amphibia > Caudata > Salamandridae > Lissotriton > Lissotriton vulgaris. The sequence goes on from NW_028252414.1 coordinate 18,474, forward strand.
TCTTGTGGTTTCAAATATGGGTAAAAAATGTATTCAACATCTGTTGCAGCAAGAGAATTAACCCATTGTATCCATCTTGGATGTAAAGCCTTTGCATTTGGAATGCTCGCTTTTGTCACTGCTTCCAAAGCAGGTATATGACTTAGGTGTTCAATTCACGACTCTACAGCATATTGATTGGCACATTTTCTACTGTGGCTACTTTATAATCGTGATTTGAACACCGAAGTCACTTGATTTACTCCCTTCACTCAGCCACTCACTGTATGATAATTTCACTTTTGCCTACACTGCGCCGCTTTCGCTGTCCTTTTCTACCCTTGCGTCGCCACCGTTCACTTGCAAACTCCTTTGAGCACCAAGTACAATTATGGTTGTCATATGAATTGTTTACTACAGTGCTGCTCCAACTGTATGAATATGACCTTGCATAATTTTTCCCTCTGAAATACAATTTGAGTAACTACCCAAGACCATTTGAATTATTGTCTCCTAGTCTGTTCATGTAATGTTTTCGTATGCATATGTAACTGCCTATTGATTACTACCTGTTGGGATATTGTTCCTCATTCTACTTACCATACGCTGGGCGTCATGTAGTTTAGTTTCTATATTCCCAATAGGCTCTGCACATTGGAATAATATAGCCTATAGATTAGACGTAGGACTGAGGTCGACTAGATCTCTATCATATATAATAAACTTAATAGTGAATGCCAGCTAACTCAGAGGTCACTAGAAACTTTCTCGAATTAACAAGGGATTAGTTTCTGACAACCACATAAACATGACAACTTTGTATCCCAAGAATAAGAAACGTATCTCTAGAGTCCTGGAAACCATAGATAAGTATTTCACTCAGTCACTCGTGCATGCTTCATTTCTACTGAGGTGCAGAGAAATAGAGAGACAGGCGTTTTCAATAAAAGGTTTTATTGAACAGTCTTCTTTCTCATGCAAGTAAAGTGAACTGCTACGATCGTAATGCAAACTGAAAAGTATAATGCGTACAGCGAGAACAGTATTATAAAATAATACTGTAAGAGCATTGTATGGTTTCTAAAAAATATAAAAAACATGTACATAAATAACAAGGGTTAAAAATACTCAATAGGTGCTTCTAAAATACGCCTACCCCAATGTACCTAACTTAAGCCTAGTACGCAGGAAGGAGTAAGTGTAGTGTAGTGTAGCATAGGTTTAGTTTTTCTTTGCCATGAATCTATCCAAGGTTTCTCTATGTTCTAATCAGCTCCATTCCTTTAGTTTAGAATGAAGGAGGTCTGGGGATTCGATTTCCCCACACCCCTCAAGGGGAGCTTGGAAACACTGGAGCTGGATTCTTGCCGAAGAAATGCAGCCTCTCGATCAGTGCGACAGCTGGAGGGTCGACTTCCTTCAGCACTTGCTGTAGCGAGCTGCGTCAGACAAGTAGATAGTCGAACTGCTCCGAACCACCGCGCCTTGCTAGAGCAAAGGAAGGCATATTTATACCTTCAAGGTGTCTAGTTTGACGTAAATTCAGGCATAATAACGTCAGGAAACAACCCCAAGGGAATAGTAGTTATTTGTAAAGTACATGAGTCCTTGGGCAAATCAATATTCAAGCAAGGGAAGGTCCCTGACTGCTTAAGCCGATTTTCCAAGAAATCATGTGACGTTATGATACAGGTAGAAGTAGCCATGCCTGTATTTGGTCTGCATGTGCTATGTCTAAGTAAGGGAATGATTTCTATGCCTATATTAAGGCAGTGTGAATTCTACCTATATAAGGACATGAATCAGGAAACTTCACTTAGATCATAAAACGCCATAAAACACTCTGACTTAGAGGTAGTTTTAACGCCCCTGATCTATTATGTACAAGGGCCTTACAAGGGAGGTCATGCCAATCACAGGGGTGCCCCCAACCCTTAGTGTATCCTAATGTATGTAGAGGTTTTCACTGTGTTGTAAGTGTCTTTCATCATAGCACTGGCTCCGGGCCTGGTTAGTCAGCATCTGTTACCACCGGTACCAGTCAGCAAAACGTTGTGGGCACAGGATGACTTTGCAACAAGGCCTCTTTCTGCATCTCTGTTGGTTCTTTCTGCACTGCTATTGCTTCTTTCTGCACTTCACTTGTCTCTTTCTGCACTTCTCTTGCTTTTTTCTACTCCTCTGTTGCTTCTTTCAGCAATTCTCTTGCCTCTTTCTGCACTTCTCATGGTTGTTTCTGGACCTGTCTTGCAAATTTCTGTATCCCTCTTGCCTCTTTCTGCACCCTCTTCCCTATTTCTTCACCTCTTTTGCTTATTGATGCACTTCTCCTGCTTCTTTCTGCACTGCTCTTGCTTCTTTCTACACCTTTGTTGCTTCTTTTAGCAATTCTCTTGCCGATTTCGACACTTCTCTTTCTTCTTTCTACACCTCTGTTGCATCTTTCAGCTATTGTCTTGCCTCTTTCTGCACACCTCTTCCTTTTTTGCACCCCTCTTGCCTCTTTTTGCACCTCTGTTGGTTCATTCTACACTGCTACTGCTTCTTTCTACAGCTCACTTGCCTCTTTCTGCACTTCTCTGGCTTCTTTCTACACCTCTGTTGCTTCTTTCAACAATTCTCCTGCCTCTTTCTGCACTTCTCTTGCTTGTTCTTCACCTCTTTTGTACATTTCTGTATCCCTCTTGCCTCTTTCTGCACCCTCTTCCCTATTTTTCCACCTCTCTTGCCTCTTTCAGCACTTCTCTTCCTTCTTTCTGCACACCTCTGGCCTTTTTCTGTACCTTTCCTGCCTCTTTCTGCACTGCTCCACCCTTTTTCTGCACCCCTCTTCCCTCTTTTTGAACCTCTGTTGGTTCTTTCTGCACTGCTCTTGCTTCTTTCCGCACCTCACTTGTCTCTTTCTGCACTTCTCTTGCTTCTTTCTACACTTGTGTTGCTTCATTCAGCAATTCTCTTGCCTCTTTCCGCACTTGTTAGATCTGGGGGTCTCCAGTTGGCAATGGTTATCACCTCACCTTTGTCCAGATAGGGACCCTTACTTCTAAGTCAGGATAAGGGGATGACACTCCTTAATAACCCCTGCTCACCCCGTTGGTAGCTTGGCACGAGCAGACAGGCTTATCTCAGAGGCAGTGTATTAAGCATTTGTGAATATACACAGTAATACAGTGAAAACAATACAGATGGGCAGTTTTATAAGAATAAGTATTCTTTATATAGACTTAAACACAAGACCATAAACAACAAAAAATCCACAATACTACACTTAAGATTACTTAAAAGATGATTAAAGTCTCTTAGTTCAAGTTGTTGGTAAATGCGACAAAGTTCTCAATAAAGTACCTTGATGTGTAACGCAAAGTGAACAAAAGGCTCGCAAAAGGGGAGATGCGTCGGTTCCATGACCCGGGGGAACGGTTGCGTCTGTCCTCAATGCTTGCGCAGAGTGGGGGACTCGTCGTGAGCCTTACAGGTGTGGAGGTGATGCGTAGATTCTCGGCCTGCGAGCCTGTTGCGGTGCGCAAGATGGCGCCACAATGCAATGCGATGATCCTGGGGGTGATGCGAGAAGATGGCGCCCTTGATGCGGCGATACGATGACACCCTGGCAGCCTTACGATGACTCGGTACGTTGGAGCCGCGACCGGCCCTGCGACACACTTCTCTGGTGATGGGATGGCGACTCTCTCGATGTTGTCACGCTTCTCCGGCGATGCGACAGCAGGCAGCCTTGATGAACACACGCTTCCAGGGAGATGTGGCGAAGGCTAGCTTCTCCGGCATTGCGATGATTTCAGCTGCGGCAGCGACTCGCTTCTTCTTGATGCATCGCGCTCCCAGCGGCACACAAGTGTCTGGAGTCAGAATTCCCAGCAAGGAAATTCGGGAGGGAGCTGGAGGTGAAGTCTTTTGGCCCTGAGACTTCAGCAGGAGGCAAGCACAGTTCAAGCCCTTGGAGAATATACTGTAGAGGAAAGTCCTAACAAAGTATTTCTCCTTTCCCTTGGCAATGACGCACCCACTGCAGGCCAACCCAGCAAACAGCACACTGGCAGAGGGGCAGTCCAAACTCCTGCAGCGTCCTTGATTCTTCTCCTTGGCAGAAAGGTTTCTTGTTCCAGAAGTGATCTAATTTCTTGGGATCAGGGTCCTAATACTTATACCTCAAAATCTTTTGTTCTCTGAAGGCCGAGATTCCCTCTGCCTAGTCCAAAACAGTTCCTGAGCACTTTGTTTACATGACTCTCTTTTTCCTTTCACTGTGCAGGGTAGAGATATTGGACGCCCCACATGAGGTGGAGCCAGCACAGGGGAGGGAAGATACAGCTCTGAAGCACTCTGCTGACATGATTCCTCCTCTCCTTTCACAGTGCAGGGCAGAGACATCAGACAAGCCCCAGGATGTGGAGCCAGCTTGTAGAGGGAAGGCCCAGCCCTCTTCAGGTCCCAGGTGCAACTCCTCCCTCCCATCTAGATGCAGATCTCTCTATTCACCACTGGGCTGCCCCTGCCTGTCTCCTGGAATCCCCCAGCCCTGTCACTCACAAACCCAGACAAGGAATACACAACCCAGCAGCGGCAGGCTCAAATGGTTAGGCAAGCAAACACCTGCTTTCTAAAAGTGGTGTTTGCAAACCCAAAATATTGAAATAAACTTTATCAACATATGTAGTTTATTATTCTGAGTTCAGGCATACTAAATTTGAATTTCTACCATGTTCCCTGAGTCAGTTAGGAGTATAAGCATGTCATAATCCAACTGCTCATTCTTGCCTATGCGAACAGGTAGCCTTCAATAGTGAAAAACAGAAACGGCTGTAATTCACTAGTAGAACATGCTACACACATCAGAACATGTCCTACCTTGTACTTAAATGCACCCTGCCCTTGGGCCTACCATAGGGGTGTCTAATATGAAGCACAGGGAAGGTTTAGTATTCTGGCTAAAGTGCTGGCTAAATAAAGATCTAGTCCTAAAGCACCTGTTACTAAAAGAAGTATTGTCCCAGAACCACATGCTCAACATTCCATGGCTAAAATATTTAAAAGGGTGTTTTTTTGCATTGGGGTGCCCGGATCTTTTTTAAAATCCAGACTCGATCGTTAAGGCAGACGTGGAGTTTGTGAAAAAATCCTTTACTCAAATGAAAAAACTTAATCGAGAGGGGGTGGAAATGGTAAAACCAAGCATCCGCAATTACGTGATGCTCAAAACTATACCATCATTGGAGCCTTATCTATCATGGCCCATTTCAGGACATGAGCGGTTTTTGTTAACAAGGTTTCGGCTGGACTATTTCCACCTTTTATTAGCTGTTCCGAGGGGCTCTCATAGAGGTCAAGTGTTTCCAACCTGCGGCTGCAACAATATGTCTCCGCAGGATCGGGTACATTTTATATTTGTTTGCCCCTTCTATGATGCACCACAGAGGTTTTTTTAAAGCCCCTTTTAAAAAAACAGAATTTTATTCAGGTTCGCCCAGCCCTTTGCTACCTGCAAATGTTGAATCCTGAAAGCACCTTATTCTTGATTGGATTTTTAAAATTAGCCCTAAAATTAAGAAACTGCAGGGAGATCTCATTAATTGTAAATTAATGAAATTATCATAGTTGTCTGAGATTGGTTGTTTGTTAACATTTTAATTTTTTTTTAATGTGGAATGTTCCTTTTATAATGGTCTGAGCTCGTGCTCGTAGACTATGTTTTAACTGTGTATTATTAACTGTGATATTGTTGCTTTTATGGTTTTTATATTCAAAAACCGAATAAAGTACTTTGAAATGAAATGAAAATGACTGGCAAGTGGGTGCACTTGGCCAAGTCGACATGGCAGTGCTAGACTGCACACAGGCCTTGTAATGGCAGGCCTGGAACACACTTTACAAGCTGCTTCTGTGGGTGGCACAACCAGTGCTGCAAGCCTACCGTCAGCATTTGATTTGCAAGCCCTGGGCACACATGGTGCACTCTACTAGGGGCTGACAGATAAATCACATAGACCAATCATGGAATAACCAATCAGTACATTAATGTAACATAGGGAGCACTTGCACTGTGGCACTGATTAGCAGTAGCACAGTGCCCAAAGCACAACTCCAGCAAAAACATATTTAAACAGAGGAGGCAATCCGTCAAAATGGAAGGGAGACTCACGCCAATGATGCCTGGTCTAACACGTGTCCCCTCCAGCTGAAATGTGGGGAGAACTACCCTTCCCCTTGGGAGTTCTCTTCACTAAGGCGGATAAATCTGGACAGACCATCAGCATTGGCGTGTTCTGTACCAGGGCAGTGTTCCACCATAAAGTCCATACCCTGTAGAGAGATGGACCACCTCAACAACTTTGGGTTCTCACCCCTCATCTACATCAGCCATCTGAGGGGCCTGTGGTCGGTCTGAACTCAGAAGTGAGTCCCGAACAGGTATGGTCTCAACTTCTTCAGTGCCCAGACCACAGCAAATGCCTCACGCTCAATTGCACTCCACCTCTGTTCCTGTGGAAGTAACCTCCTACTGATGAAGGCTACAGGTTGGTCTAGGCCCTCTTCATTAATGTGAGATAGAACAGCCCCCACACCATGCTCTGAAGCGTCTGTCTGTACAATGAATTCTTTTGAGAAGTTGGGTACCTGAAGCACGGGTGCTGTGCACATGGCAGTCTTCAGGGCATCAAAAGCCTTCTGACAGGTGTCAGCCCAGTTCACTTTCTTTGGCTGCTTCCTGGAAGTCAGCTCAGTCAAGTGTGCAACAATGTTGCCATACCCCTTGACAAACCTCCTGTAGTACCCCATGAGTCCTCAAAAGGCTCTCACCTGTGTCTGAGTCTTTGGGGTTTCTAATACCAGAATGGTATCAATCTTGGGTTGTAGGGGCGCCACCTGGCCGCTTCCTACCTGGTGACCCAAGTACACAACGGAACCCTGTCCGATCTGGCACTTACTTGCTTTGATCGTGAGGCCTGCCTTTCGCAGTGCCATCAACACTTCACATAGATGCTGCAAGTGTTATTTCCAACTGGCGCTGGACACTGCAATGTCATCCAGGTAGGCAGCACTGAAATCTTCCAGCCCAGCCAACACCTGGTTGACCATCCTCTGAAAGGTGGCAGGTGCATTCTTCATCCCAAAGGGCATAACCCGGAATCGGTAGTGCCCATCTGGTGTGGAGAATGCTGACCTCTCCTTAGTCCCCTCAGTCAAGGCAATCTGCCAGTACCCAGACGTCAAATCAAACGTGCTGAGGTACCGTGCAACCCCTAACTGATCAATGAGCTCCTCAGCTCTGAGGATGGGGTGTGCATCACTCCTGGTGACTGAATTGAGCCCTCTGTAGTCCACACAGAACCGGAGTTCGGTGTGGCACCCGGCGAGGCAGCCTTTGAGACCAAGACCACTGGGCTGGCCCAAGGACTGTTGGAGGACTCAATGACCCCTAAAGCAAACATCTTGGAGATTTCTTCCTTAATGTAAGCCCTAACCTTGTCAGTCACTCTGTAAGCCTTGTGCTTGACAGGAGGACTGTCGCCAGTGTCCACATCATGGACGCACCACTCTGTGACACCAGGCACCAAGGGAAATAGATCAGAGAATTGCCCTAACAGCTGGCAACAATCTTGCTGCTGATCAGGAGTCAGTGTGGCAGAGAGGCTGACACCATCCACTGAGCCATCTTGCTCCGTTGCAGACAGGAGGTCAGGAAGAGGCTCGGTCTCCTCCTCCATTCCATCATCTGTCGCTAGGAGCATGCTCACTTTGGACCTTTCTAAGTGGGGCTTCAGGCGGTTAAAATGCAGGACCCGCAAGGGGTTCCTGGAAGACTGCATGTTAACCAGATAAGTGACATCACTCTTGCGCTCCACCACCTCATATGGACCGGTCCACCTGTCCTGGAGTGCACAAGGCTCCACAGGGGCCATGACCCAAACTTTCTGTCCAGGTTGAAGCTCGATCAGAGTGGCATTCTGATCATACCACCGCTTCATTTCCTCCTGGATGGCTTCCAGATTTGCAGGGCAAGATCTCTGAAACGCCGAGTTTGGTTCCTGAAGGCCAGCATGTAACTATACATATCCTGGGGAGGTTTCCTGGGAGATTGCTCCCAGCCTTCCTTGACCAAACTCAAAGGTACTCTTACCGTGTGACCATGCAAAAGCTCAAAGGGGCTGAACCCTAGAGACTTTTTTGGCACCTCACGGTAGGCAAACAGAAGGCATAGCAAGAGGACGTCCCACTTACGCCTCATTGGTTCCTCAAGACCCATGATCATGCCTTTGAGGGTCCAGTTGAATCTTTCAACCAGCCCATTTCCTTGTGGGTGGTAAGGAGGGCTGAACTTATAGGTAACACCACACTCCTTCCACAGAGACTTCATATAATGAGAAATTAAGTTTGTACCACGGTCAGACACAACCTCTCTGGGGAACCCCACATGGGAAAAGATCCCCATCAGTGCACGTCCCACCACGGGGGCCATCATTGTCCTGAGTGGAATGGCTTTCGGGTACCTGATAGCATGGTCCACCAAGACCAGGATAAACCTGTTGCCCATGGCTGTCTTGGGGTCCAGTGGCCCCACAATGTCAATCCCCACCCATTCAAAGGGGGTACTGACTACAGGAAAAGGTTGGAGAGGGGCATTGTGCCTTCTTCCACTTTTCCCACTTGCCTGGCAAGTTTGACAAGTCCTACAATGAGTTTCTGAACTCTTTCGCATCTGGGGCCAATAAAAGTGGGAGACAAGCCTTTCAAAGGTCTTGTTCTGCCCCAGATGACCAGCTAAAGGAACTTCATGAGCCAAACCCAGTAGGAAGGTTCTGAAGTGATGGGGTACCACCAGCACATGGGCTGACCCAGGCTCAGCAACCTTAGGCTTGCTATACAGGAGACCATTCTCCTAGTAGATCCAATGTGATATAGACTGATCACCTGCTGCCTGGCTTGTGGCCTGTTGCTGCTCTTCACAAAAGTCCTCCAGGGAGGGACCCCCTTCTTGCTGCCAATGGGTCAGCTCAGGAACTTTCCCCAGTTCAGAAACTTGCTCCCCTTTAGGTTCCAGGACATCCACCTCAAGTTCTGCCTCCTCCTGGACCGTGGGAACAATGGTGGGTGGGTTGGAGGCTATGGGTGTTCTCTTGAACACCCATAGCCGTCATAGACCAAGTGGTCACACATGCCCACCTAGGCAGACCCAACATCTCTAAATGCGCCTTCCTCTCCACCTTAGCCTAATGGTAGATTTCTAAATCATTGCCTAACAGACAATCAACAGGCATGGCTGGCCTCACAACTACTTGAAGAGTACCAGAGATCCCTTCTCACTCAAAGGAAACTTGAGCCACCTTGCAATTGTTTTCTGTGTTGGCATTGGCAACAACTGTAAAGAATGCATGAGGGACTACCTGTTCTTCAGAGACCAAGTGACACTTGACAGCTGTCACACTCGCTCCTGTGTCTCTGAGAGCCTCCACTCTATGGCCATAGATGGTCACCCACTGCCTGTATTTTTTAGTGTTAGCAGGCAGCTGAGTTTTAGGGACCATCTCATCTCAAAGTCTCCTAATGAGACAAGGGACATTTCCACGGGACCCCACCCACCTTGGGCACCCATCTCCTCCCCACCCAGGGCTACACCGGCCATCTGACGGGGTGGTGCATGGGGTGGCACATACTGTCCTTTCTGAGGACACTGGGGATCATACCAACGGTGTCCCACCTGCTTACACTGAAAGCAGGTAACAGGCATCCTCTGAACAGGTTTACCTGTCGGGGGTCCTGACTTCATTTCAGGGGGAGGCTGGGAACCCATACCTTGGTTCCCTTGGGAATTACTTTAGGGACCTTTTTGGAACTCCCTCTGTTCACCCTTGTCCCCCCACTCTTCTGCTGGGGACCCTGCCCACCTTTGGCGGAGTCTCCCACAAGACCCTTGTTTACCCTGGTACTGACCCAGCGGTCCTCCTCTTCAGCAAGCTTTCTAGGATTAGTCAACTTGCTATCAATAAGGTGCTGGCGTACAAAACAATTAGCAGACAAGTGCTCCCTAGCAATCAAATCATAGAGCGCTTGAAAAATTTTCAACAATGCTACCCCTCACCCAACCATCCATAGCTCTGAAAAAGAAAGACACATATTCTACCCAAGTGGTTCCCTCCAGTTTCTTACAATTTCTGAACCTCTGTCTATAGAGCTCTGGAGTTAACCCATACCTTGTCATCAGGGCTTCCTTCATGTTGGGATAAGACATTCTATGAGTACTGGGCAAGTCTAACAAAGTATCCCTACCTTCAGTTGAAAAGCAGCCCCACAACCCCACTCCCCAATCCTTCTCAGGGACCCGGTGGGCCAACATTGCTATCTCATAGGCTGATAACCACTGCCCAATATCTTAATCTTTGTGAAAATACTTGATGACATCCTTGGGAATATGTACCCTGCCTTCTGAAGGCACAGATGGTGCGCCGCCACCAGAGGGATTGATTTCTAAGCCTTTGGCCTTGATCTCTAACTCCCTCAACATTCTCTCATGCTCCATTTTCATTTTCTCTCTTTCCTAAGACAACCTGTTACTCTCTGTTTCCCTCTGACTCTCCAGCTTAAGCTTAGCCATCTCCAGCTTGTGTGCCCTATTTCTCTCCCTGTCTTCCATCACGCCAATGATGCTAGGTCTAACAGCACTACTCTTCCTTCTTTTTGCACCCATCTTGCCTCTTTTGCACCTCTGTTGATTCATTCTGCACTGCTCTTGCTTCTTTCTGTACCTCACTTACCTCTTTCTGCACTTCTCTTGCTTTTTTCTACACCTCTGTTGCTTCTTTCTGAACTTCTCTTGCTTCTTTCTGCACTGCTCTTGTTTCTTTATGTACCTCTGTTGCAAATTTCTGTATCCCTCTTGCCTCTTTCTGTACCCCTGTACCTTCTTTCTACACCTTTGTTGATTGTTTTTGCAGCTCTCATGCCTCTTTCAGCAAATCTGTTATTTCTTTCTGCACTTCACTTGCCTCTTTCTGCACCTCTGACTTAGAGGTAGTTTTAATCCCACTGCCCTATTATGTACTAGGGCCTTAAAGGGGAGGTCATGCCAATCACAGGGATACCCCAACCCATAGTGTATCCTAGTGTATGTAGGTGTTTTCACTGTATTCTAAGTGTCTTTCAAGATAGCACTGCCTCCGGGCCTGGTTAGTCAGCATCAGTTACCACTGGAACCAGTTAGCAAAACGTTGTGGGCACAGGATGGCTTTGCAACAAGGCCTCTTTCTGCACCTCTGTTTATTTTTCTGCACTGCTCTTGCTTCTTTCTGTACCTCACTTGCCTCTTTCTGCACTTCTCTTGCTTCTTTCAACATCTCTGTTGCTTCTTTCGGCAATTCTCTTGCCTCTTTTTGTACTTTTCTTCTTTCTTTTGGCACCCCTCCTGCCTCTTTCTGTACCCCTCTTGCCTCTCTTTGCACCTCTGTTGATTCTTTCTGCACTGCTCTTGCTTCTTTATGCACCTCACTTGTCTCTTTCTGTACTTCTCTTGCTTCTTTCTACTCATCTGTTGCTTCTTTCAGCAATTCGCTTGCCTCTTTCTCTACTTCTCTTGCTTTTTTCACATCTCTTGACAATTTCTGTATCCATCTTGCCTCTTTCTGCACCCTCTTCCTCTTTTCTCCACCTCTTTTTGCTTCTTTCTGTACTTCTTTTGCTTCTTTCTGCACTGCTCTTGCTTCTTTCTACACCTCTGTTGCTTCTTTCAGCAATTCTCTTGCCTCTTTCTGCACTTCTCTTGCTTGTTTCTGCACCTCTTTTGAAATTTTCTGTAACCCTCTTGCCTCTTTCTGTACCCTATTCCCTATTTATCCACCTCTTTTGCTTCTTTCAGCACGTCTCTTGCTTCTTTCTGCACTGCTCTTGCTTCTTTCTACACCTCTGTTGCTTCTTACAGAAATTCTATTGCCTCTTTCTGCACTTCTCCCCATCTTTCTGCACCCCTCTGGCCTCTTTCTGTACCTCTCTTGCCTCTTTCTACACCCCTCCTACCTTTTTCTGTACCCCTCTTACCTCTTTTTGTACGTGTGTTGGTTCTTTCTGCACTTCTCTTGCTTCTTTCAACATCTCTGTTGCTTCTTTCGGCAATTCTCTTGCCTCTTTTTGTATTTCTCTTTTTCTTCACCTCTCTTGCAAATTTCTGTATCCTTGTTGCCTCTTTCTGCACCCTCTTCCCTTTTTCTCCACCTCTTTTTGCTTCTTTCTGTACTTCTTTTGCTTCTTTCTGCACTGCTCTTGCTTCTTTCTACACCTCTGTTGCTTCTTTCAGCAATTCTCTTGCCTCTTTCTGCACTTCTCTTGCTTGTTTCTGCACCTGTTTTGAAATTTTCTGTAACCCTCTTGCCTCTTTCTGTACCCTCTTCCCTATTTATCCACCCCTTTTGCTTCTTTCAGCATGTTTCTTGCTTCTTTCTGTACTGCTCTTGCTTCTTTCTACACCTCTGTTGCTTCTTACAGCAATTCTATTGCCTCTCTCTTTCTGCACTTCTCCTTCATTTTTCTGCATCCCTCTTACCTCTTTTTGTACCTGTGATGGTTCTTTCTGCACTCTTCTTGCTTCTTTCTGTACCACACTTGTCTCTTCTGCTCTTCTCTTGCTTTTTTCTACACCTCTGTTGCTTCTTTCTACAATTCTCTTGCATCGTTCTGCACTTCCCTTCCTTGTTTTTGAACCCCTCTTGCCCCTTTTTGCACCTCTGTTGGTTCATTCTGCACTACTCTTGCTTCTTTCTGTACCTCACTTGCATCTTTCTGCACTTCTCTTGCTTTTTTCTATACCTCCATTGCTTCTTTCTGCACTTCTCTTGCTTCTTTCTGCACTGCTCTTGCTTTTTCTGTACCTCTGTTACACATTTCTGTATCCCTCTTGTCTCTTTCTGCACCCCTGTACCCTCTTTCTGCACCTTTCTTGCTTGTTTCTGCACTTCTCTTTCCTCTTTCAGCACCTCTGACTTAGGGGTAATTTTAATCCCCCTGCCCTAGTATGTACTAGGGCCTAACAGGGGAGGTCATGCCAATCACAGCGACACCCCAACCCATAGTGTATCCTAGTATATATAGGTGTTTTCACTGTATTCTAAGTTTATTTCAGGATTGCACTGGCTCCTGGCCTGGTTAGTCAGAGTCAATTACCACCGGTACCAGTCCGTAAAACGTGGGCACAGGATGACTTTGCAACAAGGCCTCTTTCTGCACCTCTGTTGGTTCTTTGTGCATATTTCTTGCTTCTTTATGCATCTTTCTTCGTCTTTCTGGACTTCTGCTATGTCTTCTGCATTTCTTTTGCTTCTTTCTGCATGTTTCTTCCTCTTTCTGCACATGTCCTACTTCTGTAGGAATAGTTAGAAATTAGCCTTTAAAAAACCTTTGAAATTTACTGAAAATAATCATCGGTTTCAGGGACGTTATAGTTAGAAATTATCATATAAAAATCCTTTGAAATTCATTGAAAAAAGCATAGGTTTCAGGGACATTATAGTTCGAAATTAGCATTTAAAAAACATAGAAATTCACTGTTAAAAACCAGAGGTTTCAGGGACGTTATAGTTAGTTGGACAAATAACTCCTACAAAACAAGAGAAATTCGGCTGTTATAGTTAGTTGAGCTAACTATAACTCGCGCCCCGCCATGCACTGCTGATGATGTCACATATTACATCATTGATGACATGGTCAGTTACATCACTGATGACATCTCAAATGACATCACTGATGACATCATCCACATGATACTCTGATGCACCTCCTCACACCCTAATATAACCTTTGATACACCCACTCTAAAATACAGACTACCATTTTCTAAACCATAGACACACCACTACCAGTTACTTCATACCCACTCACTGATTCCTAGATCTACATACACTTTCCACTCATTCACCCATACAGTGACTCATACATGCAGTCACTTATCAATACAGCACTATCATCTGCACTCATACACCTGTACAGGCACTCACACATCACCACTCATCCATAGATTTATTCACACACCTAGTCAATCATGCAAAGAATCATTCACACTCCCATTTACTCACTTTACAGTTATACACACACCACCTCACTACATACAGATACTAACATATACTTACTCTCTTATACAATCACTGATATAAGCACACACTCATCCAAACAGCTACTCTGACAATCACTCACTCTCACATATTGTAATTTATATACTTCAACACTCACATATACTGCCTTTCACATATATAGTTACTCACACATGTACTCCTGAGACAACCATTCACTCTCCAACATACCCATACACACTCACCCACCCCTACAGCCCTTTACAGATGCACTCTTAAACCCATACACCCAGTGAATTACCCACTCGCACCTTATGCACAGAGTAACACCCCCCACCCACCCACACAGATACTTGTTCACACATACAGATACTCAGACAACCAATCAATAACCCATATAGTCACTTATGTAGCTACTCTCCATCCCATGCAGCTGCTAACACAACAACTGACAGACTAATACAGACATTCACACAGTTGAGGTACTAACCCATGCATTCAGACACGATTAATCACTCACTTATACAGTCAGTCACTAACCTACTAAATCATCCATTCAGACACTTATACACCCATTTATTCTTCAATGCACCATTGGGTCAATAAAAGGAATTTTGGCAAATGCTTGTGAGACTGACAGCAGCGATGGTGTAAGGGGTGACCTTTGAGAAAGTCCAATGGTGGACGAAACGCGTCAGGCATTTCACCCGTAAGAAAATTAAATACCTGTTTGAAAATCCGTGAGGTGCGACTCCGTTTTTCCACGTTTGTGGGAGGTTGGTGAAGATATATAAGTCATTACACTCCAAAGTGCTCAACTCCAAACGAAAAAGATATTCACAAAATGACCAGTACATGCGTCTTATCCAAAAAATTCAGGCCAACGAAAATGTCATTGTCAGACAGGCTGACAAGGGAGGGAATATAGTTTTGTGGCCACGAAAATTATATCTTGAAGAAGCTCTCTCCCAATTGAATGATCTGAACTGTTATAGACACAGTGACATTTCGTTGGTCAAAAAAGCTCAGGAGGACTTCCATTCCTTGCTCATGGGGTGGAGATCCTTTGGCCTTCTGAGTATGGATGAGCTGAAATACCTTAAGAATAATCACCCAGTCATGCCAGTCCTTTACCTAATCCCTAAAATCCACAAAAATCCAAACAAGCCCCCGGGAAGACCAATAATTGCAGCATGTGGGGGCTTGCTAGAGAAGACTACTATCTATGTGGACTCTTTCTTACAGGAATTTGTGCAGCAGTTACCATCGTATGTGCAAGATTCCAATGACTTCGTAAGAAAGATACAGGGAATTGAGTGGGGTATGGATCTGTGGCTCATCACACTAGACGTCACGTCTTTATATACGAGCATTAATCACCAAGACGGACTTAGAGCCATAGAATTCTACCTAGGACTGAGACCCATTATCATGGATGACCACAACCGCATGTTACTGTCTATGATTTCATTTTGTTTACACCACAACTTTTTCTTGTTTAACAATAGATATTACCAGCAGGTCAGGGGCGTGGCTATGGGGGCCTGTTTCTCTCCCAGTTATGCCTGTCTTCACATGGGCTACTGGGAGAGGCAGGTTCTCCATGGCACGCACGCTGACATTTCCAGACAATCTATTGTTAGGTGGTATCGTTATATTGACGACGTGTTCCTAGTCTGGAAGGGCACTCGTCAGGAGGCTGAACACTTTGTTGATATCATCAATAAGAATGACTATAATCTGCATTTTACCTCTAATATCAGCAGGGATCAGGTGCACTTTTTGGACATGACAGTCACACCAGGAGCAACTAGTCTAGAAACAAGGCTATACCGCAAGGAGACGGCAGGAAATACGATCCTCCATGCCAGCAGCCATCATCCTGCTCATCTTATACGTAGCATACCGTATGGAGAAATGCTGCGTATAAGACGATTAAGCAGTACAGAAGCTCAGTGCCAACTGGCACAGCAAGCCAGTAGGTCCAGATTCCTGGCTAGGGGATACCAGGCAGCAATAGTGGATAAAGCCATAGCTAAAGCTAATTCTATCCCACGTAGCCAGGCCCTGGAGCCTAAGGTCCATAACAAGCCAACCACCTCCAATGATCAACCAGTCAGATTGATTTGGGCCTTCAATAGGCAACAGGCCGCGCTGGGGAAAATAATTTCTAAACACTGGAACCTAGTAAAATGTGACCCAGTGATAGGGGACAAAATACCTAGTACCCCTTCCATCACATATAGGCGAGCGTACTCTATGCAGAATGCCCTAGTCAAGTCTAGCCCTGAAGTTTTAACCAGAAAAAATTGGCTAGGCAAAAGTAGGGGCTTCAGGAAGTGTTCATCCTGCAAGGCTTGCCAGCATGGATTGAATAAAACTGAGTACACTATCCCATTCACTCCTAAGGCACGCAAGATTAAACAACAGCTTACTTGTAAGAGTGAATATGTGGTGTATGTGCTGGAGTGTCCGTGTGCCCTGCGCTATGTCGGCAGTACCAAACTGCAGGTGCACAAGAGGATACTCCAGCACATCAGGGCCATCAACACCAGTGACCCGGCATATCCGGTGGCCCGTCATTTCAAGGAACATCATAATAATGACAGTTCCCTACTGCGCTACTATGCGATCGACTGTGTTGGTCCCAATAGGAGAGGAGGTGATAGGGACGGGGCCCTTAGAAAACTGGAAACCAGGTATATCCTGGATATGGACTGTCGAGCTCCGGGGGGACTGAACTCTACAGAAGATTTTTACACGTGTCTATGACAATTCCACACTGTCATATACTGTCTTCTGTATCTCCTGTTGAGCAGTAGTTGCTTCTGTATTGTGGTGTACTCGTCTGTCCTCCAACTGAGATTAGTGTTGTCAACACTGTATAGATCAGAGGGTTGGATGGTTCCAAATAGTGGGGTGCAGCCTAGGCTTAGGTTGCACTAAGATGTACTAAGAACTTTGCTCACTTGTTTAAGAACTTATCAGCCCGATCTATTGTTTATGAATAGGAGAAAACAATGTCACAAAGTCACCAAAAAAAAGTTTGAAAAATCTTCACACAAAAAAAGTGCACTTGGTTATTTTCTTGTTATTCACTATTCACTGTGGTACATCTAGTTCTGAGTTGTGGTCGGTCTAGGCAATTCATGAGCATAGTGGAAGGGAGTAGGGCAGAGGCTGCGATGGTTTCCCCTCTCTCTCTTGGGAGGGGTTAACTTCTCCTCTGCCCGTCATCTATCCAGCTCAGTGTACATGTAGACAATGTTGTGCATTTAATAATGGGATGCTGCGATCTGGGTATTAAAGCGAAAACATTCATGCTGTTTGATTAATCTCGCATACTATAGATCTCATCCCAAACGAACGGTGTCGTGCTTACCTGTATATTTATTCATTTTGCACTGTAGGGTCATGGTTTTAACATATATATATATTTACATATTTATGATATATTTTTGTATTTATTGACTTATTTAGGTGTTATACATGACCTTTTGTACAGAGTATATATTGTATATAGTATACATGTGTTAAGTAGGATCTTCATGTAGCACATTGCACTTTTCACACCGTTTTGCGATTTGCACAATTGGATTTATCCAGTAATCGTTGTTTACATTGTGTGTATATATATGAATTTGCATTTGCACTTTACCGATACAGTTTCCACCGGTTCAACATGACGTCAGCCAGGGATTATCCCGAGATGTGGTTGTAATTCAAAGTCTGTTGTCAGTATCCATTAACAGGTGCATCATGTGACCACAAACTTACCAATTGGAATGTATCCCCACTCAACACTAGCACTTTAAATATTGCCTTTTCCCAGCGTGCGTCATGTGATCAAGGCCTCTGTGTAGGCCGAAACGTCATGCTGTGTGCCGCTTCCTCGAGGGTACAATAAAGATGAAAATTGCTCACTGCACCTGAGGTCTCCTTCTTCCTTCCTGCGCAGCGGTCTCCTGCATTTGGGCTCCGGGCGAGAGGTTGCTGAGGATTGTTTCATATATATATATATATATATATATATTTTTTTTTTTCCACAAAGTTCCCAAAGCATTGAGAGAGAACACTACAGTGCTCCACCATCCGGCAATTAGATGCAGCTTGCTTCCTGCTCCAACTCTTTAACATATGCCAACACGTTTCACGGTCTTGCGCCGCTTCTTCCTGGGCTGCTGAAATCACACAAACAGGCACGCATTACCTTCATTTCCATTCAATTTATTCATTCTTGGCCACAATGGGCGTGTGCTGTCAAGTCTTTTATAGTAATGCATGATGGGACATTGAGTTCCCGAATGCAAGCAAAATCAAGTTCAATGTGCATTTCAATTTTTAAACTTCATATTAACCTTAAGTAGGTGTCGGGGCATAGATGCAAGTTTCATTAGCATTTTGAGCACTGTGCTTTCATGATCTCGATAAGTTCGATTTCAAAGCCTCAGTCAGCTGGCTGAGGTGTATCTCCAACTGACGATGGTTCCTCTCTCCACGGCAGGGATGCCGTGTAATTAAATTTTCCACAAAGTTCCCAAAGCATTGAGAGAGAACACTACAGTGCTCCACCATCCGGCAATTAGAT
Source organism: Lissotriton vulgaris (assembly GCF_964263255.1). Classification (NCBI taxonomy): domain Eukaryota; kingdom Metazoa; phylum Chordata; class Amphibia; order Caudata; family Salamandridae; genus Lissotriton; species Lissotriton vulgaris. The sequence goes on from NW_028252414.1 coordinate 37,107, forward strand.
GCAGCTTGCTTCCTGCTCCAACTCTTTAACATATGCCAACGCGTTTCACGGTCTTGCGCCGCTTCTTCCTGGGCTGCTGAAATCACACAAACAGGCACGCATTACCTTCATTTCCATTCAATTTATTCATGCTTGGCCACAATGAGCATGTGCTGTCAAGTCTTTTATAGTAATGCATGATGGGACATTGAGTTCCCGAATGCGAGCAAAATCAAGTTCAATGTGCATTTCAATTTTTAAACTTCATATTAACCTTAAGTAGGTGTCGGGGCATAGATGCAAGTTTCATTAGCATTTTGAGCACTGTGCTTCCATGATCTCGATAAGTTCGATTTCAAAGCCTCAGTCAGCTGGCTGAGGTGTATCTCCAACTGACGATGGTTCCTCTCTCCACGGCAGGGATGCCGTGTAATTAAATTTTCCACAAAGTTCCCAAAGCATTGAGAGAGAACACTACAGTGCTCCACCATCCGGCAATTAGATGCAGCTTGCTTCCTGCTCCAACTCTTTAACATATGCCAACGCGTTTCACGGTCTTGCGCCGCTTCTTCCTGGGCTGCTGAAATCACACAAACAGGCACGCATTACCTTCATTTCCATTCAATTTATTCATGCTTGGCCACAATGAGCATGTGCTGTCAAGTCTTTTATAGTAATGCATGATGGGACATTGAGTTCCCGAATGCGAGCAAAATCAAATCCAATGTGCATTTCAATATTTAAGCTTCATATTAACCTTAAGTAGGTGTCGGGGCATAGATGCAAGTTTCATTAGCATTTTGAGCACTGTGCTTCCATGATCTCGATAAGTTCGATTTCAAAGCCTCAGTCAGCTGGCTGAGGTGTATCTCCAACTGACGATGGTTCCTCTCTCCACGGCAGGGATGCCGTGTAATTAAGTTTTCCACAAAGTTCCCAAAGCATTGAGAGAGAACACTACAGTGCTCCACCAACCGGCAATTAGATGCAGCTTGCTTCCTGCTCCACATCTTTAACATATGCTGTATATAAAAGACTTGACAGCACACGCCCATTGTGGCCAAGCATGAATAAATTGAATGGAAATGAAGGTAATGCGTGCCTGTTTGTGTGATTTCAGCAGCCCAGGAAGAAGCGGCGCAAGACCGTGAAACGCGTTGGCATATGTTAAAGAGTTGGAGCAGGAAGCAAGCTGCATCTAATTGCTGGATGGTGGAGCACTGTAGTGTTCTCTCTCAATGCTTTGGGAACTTTGTGGAAAATATATATATATATATATATATATTCACTGAAAAAACCATAGGTTTGACACCAGTTATAGTTAGATGGAAATTTTACTGGCATAAAACCTATGAAATTCCACGTTATAGTTAGTTGGACTCACTATAACTTGCGCGTGTAATGCACTGCTGATGACATCACATATTACATCACTCATGACATGGTCAGTTACATCACTCATGACATCACTGATGACACCATCCTTGTGACACAGTGACTGATCTCCTTTCACTGTAAAGTAAACCTTGAAACACATATTCAAAAATAGAAACTAACATTTTCAAAAAAGTGGATATACCCATACCAGTTACAACAACGAATTCAGTAATTTCACCATCTATGTACACATTCACACATTCACCAACAGTTTTATATAGTCACTCATACATATACTCACTCATCATATGTAGTGATACACCTATTCATCCTGTTACACACCGACAGTCATCAACAAGTTACTCACACATATACTCACATATGCAAATAATCTAATAAACATCCATTTATTTGCATATACAGATATACACACACTACCACCTTACTTCTAAGGAAACTTATACATATGTACTCTTTTAAACAATCACTTATAGAAACACATACTTATTTAAATAGGAACTCTTACAATCTCTCACTTTCACATATACTGACTTATATACATCAATACTCACATATACTAGATTAAAATGTATCTTGTTACTGATAAACACACTACTGAGATAGGCATTCAATCACTAACACACACATATACACACTCATCTACTCATACAATCCTGCACATGTGCTGTTTTCAAAAACATACAAACAGTGAGTCAGTCTTTGATGCATCTATGTGCTAAGTAACACCCCCACCAAACCATACAGACACTCATACTGATACTAAAAAAAACATATAATAACCCATATACACACACATGTAGCTACTCACCAACCCATACAGCCACTCATACACAAAGTGAAACACTGATACATATATTTAAATTTTTAAACATTACTCGCTAATATATGTATTCACTAAGATACACTTAATAAGCCAGTTATCAATCAATTTAAAAAAAAATCCATTTAGACACTTATTTAAACATTTATTCTTCCATCGACCTTTACATATACATATATAAAACATATTTATTTTTCAGAAAGACACACATTCACTGGATGGTGTCATCAGTGATGTCATGAGTGATGTAACTGACCATGTCATGAGTGATGTAATATGTGATGTCATCAGCAGTGCATTACACGCGCAAGTTATAGTGAGTCCAACTAACTATAACGTGGAATTTCATTGGTTTTATGTCAGTAAAATTTCCATCTAACTATAACTGGTGTCAAACCTATGTTTTTTTCAGTGAATTTCATAGGTTTTTCAAATGCTATCTCCTAACTATAACGTGTGTAAAACCTATGGTTTTTTCAGTGAATTTCATAGTTTTTTTGAATGCTAGTTCCTAAGTATGTAATCACGATCGTAACTAGATAGTGTCACCGCCTACACGTCCTGAGAAGCGCATGTAAAGTCATGTGACTTGAAAACAAGACTTCCAATTGGTTCTTAGTAGTTTCTGTTCTGGAATTTACACGAAGCACTCCACCCACTTTCCTCACAATCTTTTCTACTCTCAAGAGACAACAACATCGAGCATCTTCCGGAAAACTTTGCTGAAATGGCTGCCCTTTCGCATTCATCTTCCGAATCTGAAGGAAATGAGCGACCACCGTTAAGAAGAAAAAAGGAATCTTTCATTTGGCAATTTTTTACTTATCCTAAAGATCAAAAGAAAGTGAATGCGCCAAAAGTAACCTGCACGATATGCAATTCTGAGCTCTCAAGGGGAAATCCAAATAAAAAATATTCCTTTTCTATACACACCATGCAGCGGCATGTTAAACAAAGGCACCCTGAGCATTATGCAAAAGCAGCGACAAGAGCCCTGGCCACGCTATTACCATCAGAGGTGGCCAGCACATCTTCTGGTGGACGACCTGTATCTCCATCGAGTGCTGAGATGGACTTGAGACCATATCTTGCGAAGGTGCACATGAAATGCAACGAGTGTGGAGAAATTCTTTTGTACGGCGAGCAGAGCCTCGTTCTTATTCAACTCAAAATTGAAAGTCATAAATGCCCCAAGAAAAAATAAATTTCTTTACTTCATTTTCATAGTATTACATACTGAAAAATGTAGTAGCAACTTTAAAAAATCGAAAGCATCATAACACTTGTTTCCAAAAAAAACAAACAAAAAAAAAAAGTTCTTTTCAGAACTACCTCTTTCTACCAAAACGTGCTCCAAGAGCATATTATGAGATGTTTTTTCGCCGCTTTATTTTAGTGTGAGACCGGGTGCGCGCACCCTCCTATCGCGTACAGGACCTGACACTTGCATGTGAAGTCATGTGACTTCAAAACAACACTTCTAATTGGTTCTTGGTAGTTTCTATTCTGCAATTTACACGCAGCACTCCACCCACTTCCATCACTTTCTTTTCTACTCTCAAGAGAGAACAACGTTGAACATCTTCCCGAAGACTTCGCTGCAATGGCTACCGTTCCGCATTCATCTTCCGAATCTGAAGGAAATGAGCGACCACCTTTGACAAGAAAAACGGAGGCCACGGTATTACCATCAGAAGAAATCAGCACATCTTCCGGTGGACGACCTGTATCTCCATCGAGTGCTGAAATGGACTTGAAACCATATCTGGCGAACGTGCACATGAAATGCACGAACTGTGGAAAACTTCTTGTATACGGAGAGCAAAGCTTTACTCTAATTAAACACAAAATTGAGAGTCATAAATGCTCCTAGAAAAGTTACATTTCTTCACTTTATTTGGATAGTATGACATACTGAAAAATGTCGTAGCAACTTTAAGAAATCAAAAGCATCATAACACTTGTTTCCCAAAAAAAAAAAAAAAAAAAGTTCTTTTCAGAACTACCTCTTTCTACCAAAACGTGCTCCAAGAGCATATTATGACATGTTTTTTCGCCGCTTTATTTTAGTGCGAGACCGGGTGCGCGCACCCTCCTATCGCGTACAGGACCTGACACTTGCATGTGAAGTCATGTGACTTCAAAACAACACTTCTAATTGGTTCTTGGCAGTTTCTATTCTGGAATTTACACGCAGCACTCCACCCACTTCCATCACTTTCTTTTCTACTCTCAAGAGAGAACAACGCTGAACAGCTTCCTGAAGACTTCGCTGCAATGGCTACCGTTCCGCATTCATCTTCCGAATCTGAAAGAAATGAGCGACCACCTTTGACAAGAAAAACGGAGGCCACGCTATTACCATCAGAAGTAATCAGCACATCTTCCGGTGGACGACCTGTATCTCCATCGAGTGCTGAAATGGACTTGAAACCATATCTGGCGAACGTGCACATGAAATGCACGAACTGTGGAAAACTTCTTGTATACGGAGAGCAAAGCTTCACTCTAATTAAACACAAAATTGAGAGTCATAAATGCTCCAAGAAAAGTTTAATTTCTTCACTTTATTTGGATAGTATGACATACTGAAAAATGTCGTAGCAACTTTAAGAAATCAAAAGCATCATAACACTTGTTTCCAAAAAAAAAAAAAAAAAAGTTATTTTCAGAACTAACTCTTTCTACCAAAACGTGCTCCAAGAGCATATTATAGGATGTTTTTTCACCGCTTACATTTAGTGCGCGACCGGGTGCGCGCACCCACCTATCGCGTACAGGCGTCGAGATACGCATGTAAAGTCATGTGACTTTAAAACAACACTTCCAATTGGTTCTTACTAGTTTCTATTCTGTAATTTACACGGAACACTCCACCCACTTCCCTGGAAAACCAGTTTATCGAAAACCTTTTAAAACTCCTCTTATGAAATATTCGACATCGTTCACATAGCAGAGTTGTAAATAGCACTATATACACTCCGTCCCTTAATTATAAGAGACTTATTGCTATGTGAGAACAACTTTTGTTTTCACGCGATAATGTGAAATGCTGAGCCTGTTACATAATTTTATTTCACATATATGTTACTATTCTCCTTCGAGCACTAACACCGTAGAAAATACCACCAATAGCGGTGATATTTTTTACACCGAGAACGGGTGATTTGTATCGATTAGAGCCCTTTCAATTATAAAGTTTTATTTCCTAAGTCTCTGATCTCACACTGTGCAACGTGGCTCCCCTGTGTCGTAATGAGGTCCATAGACAAAAACTACAGGGCCAGCATTATACACATGCACAGAACCACAAGAGCCACCATGTTAATATATATCCTTAATATAATAAACCTCTGAGAATAAATACATATTTCCGTGGCACCCCATAAAAGAAATTTGGCGTCCTCTGACTCTGCTTCATTACCAAACACCCTAACCCCCCGCCCCCCTCACTCTTCACTAAACTCCACACTCCACCCCACCTGGACCCCCTATTACAAACCCCCAACCTACCCTCCCTGCCCAAACCCACCATGAACCTCAAACCGCCCCTGGAAAACTTATAAGACACAGGATTACTAAAACTCAAAGAATAGGCAACAGGCAGATAATCTAAATAGTACATAAAGGCACATATTTTTTCCATAATACTATTGAAAAACATGTTCTATTTTTTATAAATCTATCATGCATCTGACCCTCTAGAACCGCTTTCAAAACGTGAACTATAAACCTCTACTTTTCATTTTCAAACCATACACTTTCAATTACATTATTTTTTTTTACAATTCATGTAATGTTACACACCTTTTCTAAAATACACCAGTCCCTATTATTTATAAGGATTTATTTTCAGTCTTCATCAGTGACACTTTCTTAACATATAATGAAAATCACTGTAACTTTTTAAACGACAATGCTAACGCGGTAAAAATAACCCTTCATTTCCTTTCCTTTAAGAATGCAGACTATCTACCCCACGCATGCGTTTCTTGATCTTTGTATTTGGCAGCGAATACCGACCTTGAATCGGAAGACATGAACAAGACCTCCATTGTCACATTTAAAACTGAACGTTGCATCTGCTCACACACATATCTTTCACTTAGCTAACATTCACAGAAAACAGCATTGATGTAAAAAAAATTGACCTTGCTTTACAACTTGGTCAAATAACTCCCTTATTTTTTAACGCATCCTCCACTTCAAGAAAAGCTACTTTTTTGATAACTACTAAGCAATATATAAGTGACTAGACTCCTAAAAAATTTATCAAGTCATTCTGCTCCTCTCCACTGCATAGCCGGCGACCTAATTCTGTGGAGTTGCTATACAACCGGCAGTGCTGCGCCGTTTCCTTTACCATCTTGGGAAATTCAAAATGGATGTCCCTCCTGCCTTCGCAAACGAGCCGGACTACTTAGAACTATTTCGACAGAGAATGCTTCTGTACTACGGCACCTTACCACTCTCAACTTTGAATACTTCATATCGATTATCATTTCGATATTCGTATTTCACCTGTGTGCAGCCTGTATTTCATTGCCTGAGCTGTGATTTCACATGGGCCCTGGATTTATGTCTCTGCAATTTGGTACCTCCTGAACCAAATTACAATTACCTCATGAATCCGTTACTTGATCATGAACAGCTTTGTTACAACGGAGGGTTTATGGCCTTTGCAGCGATACAAGGAGTTCTGGGTCATTGGAATATATTCGCAGCGGCGCAAGATTTCCTAACAGAGAGCTACATCGAAAACCCAGCGAGCTGTCCTATGATGGTAAAAGACGCTCCAATAATGACAGATCATGAATGCTCCTTTCATCTTCTCAATTGGATGGCTGACATGTTTTCAGATGATAACAATGATTTCCTGTTAGAAGCACTTGCTGCATACTTTGCCTACACAATGGACGGTTAACTCTTTCCTAACAGAGAACTACATCGAAAACCCACCGAGCTGCCCTCTGATAATAAAAGAGGCTCCGATTTTAACAGATCATGAGTACTGCTTTACTCTTTTCCATTGGATAGCTGACATACTTTCAAATCATAAAAGTGAATTCCTGTTACAAGCAGAAGTTACCTATTTTGCCTAAATAATGCTTCAATAACTCTTATACAAGCCATTGACGTCCTCATTTCCTTTTGCTTCCCTATATTCTTCACGTTCTTTTCCATATTTTCTTTTGAAGAACAGACCTATTGGCTTTACTAACAGTGGACATTATGATTTCGTGTTGTTTAAATTTTGGTCTTTTATGTGGACTACATTTGTTTCTTCAGCTACTCGATTTTCAACTTTTTTTTTTTACAGTATAATCTCAACAATTCTATTGCATATCTTATCTAAGGTTATTTCAAACGTACTCGATGCAAAACTCGCTAATATATGCTACATGTACCCTAATTAATGTGTAAATTATAAACGAGTTTTTTATAACTGTAAACGCCATTTCGCATCTCAACTGCTTATTTCCACCTCACACGCCTCTGCTCCTTTAATTTTCTATAAAATTATTAATTTAAAATACTTTACAGAAAAATATGTTCTTTCAACAATATTTCCATTGTTACTTGTGCTGTATTTCAAATGCAATACTGCAACCTTCAAAAGATATCTCAATACAGTAGTTCTCCTCAATAGTGATTTCCGCAGCATCCAACAGATTACATACATGCACCTCTCGCCATTTTGTCGCTTTTGGCACCTTTTTTTCCCCGTACACAGTAACATAACACAAACTTGATAGTGCTTCGCATGTAGACAGCTGATTGATAAAGTAATGATGTATAACCACTTGCATTTTCATATATCGTTTCTAAACTGAAAGGCCAGAGACCTTCTTCCATTTATTAAAATATAATATACTTCCTTATAAGAGTGTACAATGTTTTTTTCCAACTATATTCATTTTTCTTCAACTATAGCGTTTGTATTCCATGTACTACTGACAATACCAATTACTGTGTTTTTTGTGATTTCTGTACTCATATTACATAATGATTTGCCTTTAAAACAGTACATTTCTAAATAAACATTTCAAATATTCACGGTTTCTCTTTTAATCCATAATCTCAACTGAAATGATTTCATATTGAAAAACTGTTCATGGGTTCCACATAACCTTAACTGTAGTCACTGACGACCTTATTTATGAAGACCTTCCGCCGCCGATGCCTCATTTTTTAAAATAGGAAACAGTGACGCACCGGTGGCGCAAGGCCTTCATAAATAAAGTCCTAAATGTTTTCTTTTCTCGACCTCACTTACTGATACTAGAACCTGCAAGCCAATTATGGCCCGTGATCTTTTTCTTAATAGGTCTTTTTCTTAATAGGTACAGACAGTTATACCACTGTTAAAATATGTTTTTTATTGTTACCAAGCACAGCCACAGTTCCGCTTCACTCAGAGTTAATCACTGCTCCCACGCTACTACAGGCCAAACGCTATGTCGTATTTCTCTCCTTATCACCCTTTCATCTCTACAATAACAAACAGTTCTCCGCCTGCCACCACAGAACAGAGTCAGACACAGAGGCACCAAAGAGTGAACCCATCACCAACTGCCATCTACGGTTGTTTCCATGGTTACACCTCGTTCTGCACCTTGCTGAAGGCACAGGTCAAAAGTTCATGTCTCAACGTTCCACAGCAAACTAAGAAGACTGTGTTCCCTCTAGAAACACCTGCCAATCCACAGCTCTGTTACATGTCTTGTTTTTTCACACCCAATAGTACTTCTCGTTTAACATAAACATTAACATGCAACGTACTGTTCAATGTCCACTTATTACAATCAACCAATCATTTTTATTTTTTTAACGACACCCAGCCTCTTCCTTTTTCTTTATTTAGAATTTCAACTTCTAACTACCATTCCACTTCCAGAACCGATCGGAGGACGACTACAAATCCCTTGAAAATGAAGGTCTGGCTAATAGGACACAGTTATATTCACTGGAGTGAAAAATATGCAGTAAGCAGACGAATTTGCAACCTCGGCTTACCAAATGTACACATAAAATGGATTGCCAAAAGAGGATTGAAATGTCACCAATTGATTCCATTGGTGAAAACTTTTATGCATCTCCCAGAACCAGACCTTATAATTGTGCACTGTGGTGGGAACGATCTAGGCACAATCACTGGGGTAGGTCTGGAAATGCTTCTAAAAGACACCTTTCGACAATTGATGACACTTTTTCCTCGATCTGCCTTGGTATATTCCAATATATGCCAAAGACAGAAATGGAATTGGTCCAATCAACATTGTGCACAATTTGAGAAAGCAAGGAGACATGTAAATAAATCTGTTTCTGCGTTCCTCAGAGATTATAGCATGGGTTCTATTTACCACAACAACTTGCGATACCACATGCAAGACGTCTATAGGAGAGACGGAGTTCATTTCACGAATGAGGGAAACAGAATCTTCCTCTGCAACATCAGGCTCTGCATCGGTACTTACTTATAAATGCAGAAAACACTCAATTAACACAAGGGCTCTTTTCAGAGCCACCTTATATCTAAGCACTCAAACTTCTGATTTATCTCCATTTTCACACTCTTGTAATTAGGTGTGCGCGACCGGGTGCGCACACCCCGTATTTTTTTTCGGGAAAAAATTATATCTTTTTGCGTTTAAGGGCATTACTGCACACCCAGAGAAAAGCTACGCAGCAAAACAATCTCTACCTTCTCCCCTTTCCATGTTTCAACGCTTTGAAATGAACAATATATTTACTCGCAGTGACAAAATGGCGAACAAAACTTCCTGATTTCCTTCGAATCGAACGTTAACAGACGTCACGCAGCAAAAAAACATCCCGCTCACGCGCAGCCGCTTGAGTGCGCGCACGCGTGCGCGCCTATAGATATATAATTGACTTTAACTTTAATTTTCTCAACAACTACTGAACGGATTTACACCATTCCAAAAAAAGCGTAATCTGCGAACCGGACTCTACAGTTTTGCCAAATTTCTTATAAATCCATTCAGCCGTTCGACCTGTAGCCGAGTCTAAATGTCCTATTTAAAATAACATGCAGAAAACACGTTTTGCGACCCCCCTTATATCTCAGCCCCCACTTGACCAATCCCCCCCAAACTTTCAGGGAAGGAGCGCAGCGGACCGAGCCATCTTCTTTGAGAAATTTGCTAAGATTCTTCAACCAGGGCCAAAGTTATTCCAAATAGAATGTTGAGGATTTCCTATGCAAAACAATCCTAACTATAACTACCTATTGGCGACCGCCAGTAGGTAATATATATATATATATATATATATATATATATAATTCACTGAAAAAACCGTAGGTTATAGACCATATATAGTTAGGAATTAGCATTTACAAAACCTTGAAAATTCACTGAAAAAACCATAGGTTATAGACCATATATAGTTAGGAATTCGCATTTACAAAACCTTATTTTACTCACACAAAACCATTGAAATTCCATATATAGTTAGTTGCACTAACTATATATCGCGCACCCGCAATCCACTGCTGATGATGTCACATATTACATCATTCATGACATGGTCAGTGACATCACTGATGACATCACTGATGACATCTCAAATGACATCACTGATGACATCTCAAATGACATCACTGATGACATCACTGATGACATCTCATTTGACATTACTGATCACATCACTGATGATATCATTCATGTGATAATACGATGAACCTCTTCAGACTCTAATATAACCTTAGATACAATCAGTGTAAACAGACACTCACAGACTGTCACTCATCCATGGAGTTACTCACACACCTAGTCAGTCAATCAAAGAATCAATCACACCTCCATTTCCTCAACTATACAGTTATACAAACTTTACTTATTCAAACATATACTAACACATATTAACTCTCTTATACAATCCCTGATACAAGTTCACAATGATCCATACAGCCTCTCACACATTCACTGGCTCTTATGCACAGTTATTTATATATGTCAACTCTCACATGTACTGTGTTTTACATATGTACTTACTTTGACATGTAGCACTGAGATATCCATTCACTCACCAATACACTCATGCACACAGTCAACCGCCCATACAGCTGTTTCCACATGCACTTTTGAAACCATACATCTAGTGAATCAACTGCTCACACATCTATGCACAGAGTCATACACCTCCCAGCCACCCACACACACACTCAGTATCCCATACAAATACTTGGGCAACCAATCAATAACCCATATAGTTGCTCATATAGCTACTTATCAACACATGCAACAGTTTACAGAACAACAGACATAATGATGCACAAATTAAGACAGTTTAGTCACTAACCCATGCACTCAGTGAGACACATTTAATCACTCACTCATACAGTCAGTCATGCACCTACTAAATCCTTCATCCAGACACTTATACATCCACTCATTCTTCAATATGTAAGACATATTTTAACTTTACAGAAACATACAGTCACTGGATGTTGTCATCAGTGATGTCATCAGTGATGTCATTTGAGATGTCATCAGTGATGTCATCAGTGATGTCACTGACCATGTCATGAATGATGTAATATGTGACATCATCAGCAGTGGATTGCGGGTGCGCGATATATAGTTAGTGCAACTAACTATATATGGAATTTCAATGGTTTTGTGTGAGTAAAATAAGGTTTTGTAAATGCGAATTCCTAACTATATATGGTCTATAACCTATGGTTTTTTCAGTGAATTTTCAAGGTTTTGTAAATGCTAATTCCTAACTATATATGGTCTATAACCTACGGTTTTTTCAGTGAATTTTCAAGGTTTTGTAAATGCTAATTCCTAACTATATATGGTCTATAGCCTATGGTTTTTTCAGTGAATATATATATATACATACATATATAAACATATATCATCTGTATATCTACATATAAATACAAACATAAATGCATGCATACATATACTTATATGCATTTTAGGGTTGTTAGGGCATTTTCGTGTGTATTATGTTGCTTTTTTAGGGCTTTTGGGTCAATTAAGTAGGGTTCCCGGAGCCTAGGGCTGAGGGGCCGGTTCAGTTTCGTGCGTATTGGTGTTGGCAAGGTTTTGAGGGATTTTGGCGGTTTTTGGTCGAGATTTGGCCGTTTTATGGCTTTTTTTTGTGTTTGCGGGGGGCGCGTATTCGGGTTGAAATTCGTCCCCGTTCCAGTGGATGGATTGGGCTGATTTTTGGTGAGATGTTAGGGAATCGCTGGAACTAGTGTCCAGCCAAGTTTGAAGCGGATCGGAGCAGTCGAAGTGCTTTAAAGAGCAATTTTTGTGCGGAGTAGCGAATTGTCATGTTATTCAACGGGAGTTTTTGGTGCGCATGGAGAAGGTGAATTTGGGGTGTTCCAGTTGCGCTAGAGGGACGGGGCTTGGGTGAGCTGTAGGGAGAGTGGATCGTCAGGTGTGCCGAATTTTTGGGATTTGTTGGCCGAAGGGAAGGGTGTGCTTGGGCAAAGTCGATTTGGTGAAAACGGTGCGTTATTTACATGAAAGTTGAAAAAACACTAATAAAAGCAAAGCTAAAAAGCCACCTCATTACAAACAGAATGGCTTTAACTTAAATGAGGGCGAGATCTATTGCATTTTCAATGCTTGTTTACTTTGGTTCCATCAAGAAGGCATTCAGATGTGTCACACATTTGCCATAAATTCTGAATGTTAGCACTCTAGTTGCACATTAGATCACTGTAGTAAAGCTACTGCTCACCAGGGACGTCTGCTGCTGGTATTCAAAGTGCATGTTTCAGTCTGCATGTCAGAATTTTTTTAATGAAATAGAAGAGGATTTGAGAAGTCACTCAAAATGATCCCTAATTTTTCTTTCTGAAGCACTAATCATACTTTCTATGGCAACATTAACCCCCTCATGTTGTTCCTTTTTAAATTGAGTGTTTTCAGACTTACCACTTCATTCCAATCAAGATGGCTTCTGGTGTGCCATACTTTTGTCATAAATAAGACTGTTAGCGCTCTAGTTGTTCTTTAGAACACTCTGGGACATTCTGTCATTGGGCTATACTTGGGGTACATCTGGGTGATATTTGGGCTACATTTAGGCTCTTTTGTCTCTGGTGGCCATCTTGCGAGACTATGTCAGAATTTTTTAATGAAATTGAAGAGGGTTTGAGAAGTCACTCAAAATGTGCCCTAATTTTTCTTTCTGCAGCACTAATCATAATTCATATGGCAAAATATACCCCCTCATTTTGTTCCTTTTTAAATTAAATGTTTTAAGTTACCACTTTATTCCAATCAAGATGGCTTCAGGTGTGCCATACCTTTGTAATAAGTAGGACTGTTAGCGCTCTAGTTGTTCTTTAGAACACTCTGGGACATTCTGTCATTGGGCTATACTTGGGCTACATCTGGGTGATATTTGGGCTATATTTGGGCTCTTTTGTCTCTGGTGGCCATTTTGGGAGACTGCATGTCAGAATGTTTTAATGAAATAGAAAAGGATTTGAGAAGTCACTCAAAATGTGCCCTAATTTTTCATTCTGCAGCACTAATCATACTTTCTATGGCAAAATATACCCCCTCATGTTGTTTCTTCTTAAATTAAATGTTTTAAGAGTTACCACTTTATTCCAATCAAGATGGCTTCAGGTGTGCCATACCTTTGTAATAAGTAGGACTGTTAGCGCTCTAGTTGTTCTTTAGAACACTCTGGGACATTCTGTCATTGGGCTATACTTGGGCTACATCTGGGTGATATTTGGGCTACATTTGGGCTCTTTTGTCTCTGGTGGCCATTTTGGGAGACTGCATGTCAGAATGTTTTAATGAAATAGAAAAGGATTTGAGAAGTCAAAATGTGCCCTAATTTTTCATTCTGCAGCACTAATCATACTTTCTATGGCAAAATATACCCCTTCATGTTGTTTCTTTTTAAATTAAATGTTTTAAGAGTTACCACTTTATTCCAATCCAGATGGCTTCAGGTGTGCCATACCTTTGTAATAAGTAGGACTGTTAGCGCTCTAGTTGTTCTTTAGAACACTCTAGGAGGCTGCAGTAGAACACAAAGGAATCAACTGACAGTCTCTGTCCTTGTTGGATGTACATGTTTACTGAGAATGTCAGACTTCATTTTCACATGACTGAGAAAGATAATGTGAATTTACAGAAAATATGCTTTCAGTTTAGCTTATAGATCCCCTTCCAAACCACTGTGGGAAAATCATGAGATATTAGTTTTCTTTCAAACAATATTCATGATATCACAGCAGAAGGTTTTTTCACATGGTAAAATCACCTTAGAACCCACCACAATTCCTAAAACGAGTATGGTACCATCAACAAATGATTGATAATGTAACTAAAGTCCTAAAACCCTCTATTAACTACAATGCTTTTTAATGAGGTGCTATCATGTATATTGGTCCCAAGATGGCTGCCAACACTTCTTGGATGAAGTGCTGACAGCCAATCAGATCAGATGTGTGGTTAGGCTCCGCCCAGATATATATATTTTTTTGAACCTAAATTACTCAAAATCCACTGGAGCACATATATTGAGACCTAGCAAAGGCACATCAGGCTAACAGTCCCTACAATTTTGCCAAGTTTCGTGCAAATCCATTCAGCCGTTCGAGCTAAAAGTGAGGCCAACCGCCCTATGGAAATTAACATGGGAAAAATGCGTTTTGGGACCCCCCTTTTTTCTCGGCCCCCCCTTGATGAAACCCCCCCAAATTGTCAGGGGCTGCTCAGAAACAAAATGTTCCATTTTCCTGAAAATGTCAGCCAATTCCGTCCACAAACGCCAAAGTTATTAGACATAGAATTTTCAAAAATCCCATAGAGAAAAAATCCTAACTATATATACCTACTGGCGACCGCCAGTAGGTAATATATATATATATATATATTCACAGAAAAAACCATAGGTTATAGTCCATATATAGTTAGGAATTTGCATTTACAAAACCTTGAAAATTCAATGAAAAAACCATTGGTTATAGAACATATATAGTTAGGAATTTGCATTTACAAAACCTTATTTTACTCGCATAAAACCATTGAAATTCCATATATAGTTAGATGCGCTAACTATATATCGCGCACCCGCAATCCACTGCTGATGATGTCACATATTACATCATTCATGACATGGTCAGTGACATCACTGATGACATCACTGATGACATCTCAAATGACATCACTGATGACATCACTGATGACAACATCCAGTGACTGTATGTTTCTGTAAAGTTAAAATATGTCTTACATTTTGAAGAATGAGTGGATGTATAAGTGTCTGGATGAAGGATTTAGTAGGTGCATGACTGACTGTATGAGTGAGTGATTAAATGTGTCTCACTAAGTGCATGGGTTAGTGACTGGGTTTTAATTTGTGCATCATTATATCTGTTGTTCTACAAACTGCTGCATATGTTGATCAGTAGCTATATGAGTAACTGTATGGGTTATTCATTGGTTGTCCAAGTATTTGTATGGGAAACTGACTGTGTGTGTATGGGTGGCTGGGAGGTGTGTGACTCTGTACATAGATGTGTGAGTAGTTGATTCACTATATGTATGGGTTCAAAAGTGCATGTGGAAACAGCTGTATGGGCGGTTGACTGTGCATGAGAGTATTAGTGAGTGAATGGATATCTCAGTGCTACATGTCAAAGTAAGTACATATGTAAAACACAGTACATGTGAGAGTTGACATATATAAATAACTGTACATAAGAGCCAGTGAATGTGTGAGTGGCTGTATGGATCATTGTGAATAAGTATCAGGGATTGTATAAGAGAGTAAATATGTGTTATTATATGTTTGAATTAGTAAGGTGTGTATAACTGTATAGTTGAGAAAATGGAGGTGTGATTGATTTTTTGCATAACTGACTAGGTGTGTGAGTAACTCCATGGATGAGTGACAGTCTGTGACTGTCTGTTTACACTGATTGTATCTAAGGTTATATTAGAGTCTGAAGAGGTTCGTGGTATTATCACATGAATGATATCATCAGAGATATGATCAGTCATGTCAAACGAGATGAGTGATGTCATCAGTGATGTCACTGACCATGTCATGAATGATGTAATATGTGACATCATCAGCAGTGGATTGCGGGTGCGCGATATATAGTTAGCGCATCTAACTATATATGGAATTTCAATGGTTTTATGCGAGTAAAATAAGGTTTTGTAAATGCAAATTCCTAACTATATATGTTCTATAACCAATAGTTTTTTCATTGAATTTTCAAGGTTTTGTAAATGCAAATTCCTAACTATATATGGACTATAACCTATGGTTTTTTCTGTGAATTTCATTGGTTTTTTAGAAGCTAACATCTGTAGCTGTAAAATGTATTCTTCTTTAAAACCCAAAATATATTTTAGATGTTTATTGATAATTTTTATTGAAATATTTTTTTTCTTCGCTTCCGGTAAGCGAACCGGGAAGCTTTCCGTTAGCTCATCTTGATGCCGCGATCTAGTACGCGAACCGGTAAACGTTACGTTAGCGGAACTGTGACGCGTCGCGGAAGCGCGACGTATTATTGTCGTGTAATGCGTCTTATGACGCGCCGCTTTAGCGCTCCCGAAAGTGCTCGGGACCGCGAACCGGAAACGATGCGGGACGCGGCGCGCACCGCGTAACGTAAGCGGAACAAGTCATGTGACTTGTTTATCAAAGTTTTCATTGGTTCATTTCACTTTTGGTTTCCAAATGATGTATGACTAGGTCATGTGACCTAAAAATAACACTTTTCATTGGTTCAGAACTTTTGCTTTTCCCAAATCATGTAAACCCCTTCTTCTTTCCTCACTCTGACTTTCATCTTGGTGAGAGAAAGACCATTTTCCATTTTGATTGCAATGGCTTCTATCTTTGCTTCAGCTGGTGGACCCCCACCACCACCTCAACCTCCTCATGACAAGAGAGGACCACCATCTCAATTCATCGCCAACAGAGAGGAGGAAGAGGACGACTTAGAAGAAGAGAACACTGATGAACCTGAATTTATTCAGGAGTTGCCCCGTGTTTCCCGAAGGAAAACAAGTTTTATTTGGCAGTTTTTCTCAATTCCTCGAGGGGAGAAGAAGGTTAATGCCAAATATGCCACCTGCCTAATTTGCAAAAAAAAATTATCTCGAAGCACAGAGAAAAAGTATAGTATGGGCAACTATACTATGCATCGCCATATGGTCAGGTGGCATCCATTAAATTACAGCCGGGCAGAGTTAAGGGACCTGCAAGATAATCCCCCGACAACTCCTGTGGCCAAATCAACTTCAAATATATCTTTGACTGTAAGAGAGGCACAGGAAACTGTGCCAAACATACAGCCAAACTTCAAGCACATGAAGTTTACGTGCATACATTGTGGTGCTATGCTCTCATGTGGCAACATGAGCGTAAACTTAATCAACTTGGTGTTTGATAACCATAACTGCCCTAACCCACCCAAGCAGTAATTTTTTCTTTGCTCCTGTTGAGCCCTTTTCAATGCCTGTTTTTTTGTTGTTTCCCCTCCATGAAAAACACAAAAAAAACATAAAACTGTTCTAAAAATACAAAAAAAACAAAAAATGTTCTGAAAATAAAAAAATAAAAAAATAAAACAACAAAAACATAAAAAAAAAGTTCTTTTCAGAACTACCTCCCCTTTCAAATAAAATTGCTAGAATGTTTAGCACTCTGGCAAGCTCTATTTCTTTTGGTTCGCTTCAAGTTCGCTGCCCGGTTCGCAAACTTGAAGCGAACCAAAAAAATATTTTTTAAAAAAAAAGAAGAGTTAGTATAAGGGAAGTAAACAGAGAGTAATGTAAAAAGAAAGACAGCTATAGAGAGTAAATCAGAGATAGTGTTTAATAGATCTATTTATTAATTCAGGATGACGATAAGGTGTGATGTCTCGTGAGGTTTGTTTAAGGTGAGACCTACTCAGGGTTACAGATCAATTTTACACTTGTTGAAGAATACAGAGCAGATAAAGCATGTGAAGGCCTACCAATGAAGTAAATCATATCCTCTTATTATATCATTCATGACATGGTCAGTGACATCATCAGCAGTGCATTGCGGGTAAAAAGAGTAGAAAACATTTACCTCATAATTCTTGTTACCTTTTTTAAATATTTTTTCATACTTTCAATCTGTAAAAGAGAGAACAAACATTTCCAAAAATATTACAACATGTATTTAAAAATTACAAAAGAAAAGGGAAAAGGTTCAAGAAGAAACACTTTTTCAACAATTTTGACATTTACAGAAGCCTCTGCTTCTCTACGTCCCCTACACAATCCTAAAGATATATATTTTAAATAAACAGTATCTTCATGCTGATGAACTGAGACCTATTTTGGAACATGGTACTTCTTTTGCACTGCTGATGTCTCACAATAGTGATGCAATAGCAGCGCAAAAAAGATGTAAAGCCATCATAAAATTGTGTCTAATATTTTAAATGATAGTTTCAGGATGCAAATAAGATGTGTGCTTTGAAGAGCTTTCTTTGAGGTGAGGCCTATTCCTTTTTTTAAAAAAAACAGTACCCAGAAATACAGCACTGTAAGCATTAAAATTGACACTTACAGAAGACTCAGTTTCTCCATATCTACCTCACATTTCTAAATGTATATCATAAGTACAAACAGAAGAACATTAATTATACATGTTATATGGTTTATTTTTGCTGTTCTCAGAATGTATCAAATTTCACTTAAATCAGTGACTTGAAGGTATTCATCATGTAACAGCGGGGAAAAAAAACACAATCAAAATGACTGTGTTTAAAAAACCCATACAACCTAAGAAATCTGATTTCAAAACTCCTTAAAATTAACTTACTTTCAATGACGTCTAAGGATCTCCTATGAACAGCATTCACTCTGTTGTGCTATAAATATTTTCAGCCCGCCACTTTCTGAAAGAAAACCTCCATCGATACGAAAAATATGTTACATAGAAGAAAAGACTTCTCTCATTCTATCACATGTTTCCACTAGGCCAAATCATGTTGCCGCGATTCGCAACTCTTGTAATTCTTCCAATCAAATCCCGACATTTTCTATTTTCGCAACTTTCAAAAAGAATACATTTAAGATTATTTTCACAATCCTGGACTACTAATATCTTACCCTTCTTTGTCACTCATGTTCTCCTTTTCCTATGACACTGATACTGCTTACTATGAAGCAGACTTACTTGCATCAGGTTTATATAGTTGGATTTTTAAATTGACATTATAATTAAAAGTTTTGGACCAATAATCTAGACAGCATTGCAGACTTACATTCCCTCTACTTCATGAACCTTTTGCAATTCTTCACAGGAAATCCCGAGATTCTTTCATTAAAATTTTGGTTTTAAAAACACCAGGTAAGAATTTTTAAGGTCAAACGGCAATTTTTTTTTGAAAGTTACAACGGAATCATTGCAGAATGACCAGCCGTTTCGAGACTTTAAATCAGCTGTATAATGTCCTGATGTTGTTGAAGGACCATCGTGATAGATAATTGCTACAGTTACAAAAGTCCTTCCTGATATTGAAAGCTGAGAAGCCACAATTTTTTTTATTAAAGTTGACAATTTTGATCCATCAGGCCTACATCGTTGAATCATTAAAATGACATACTGTCCATATCTACGTATAAATAATGTTGACATCATTTCAGATTTACATTGGCTACACTCCATGTTGTGATCCGCTGCATTTACTAGCTTATTAAAGGAGACTGATTTACTGTCTGGCAAAGTTAAATATATAAATCTTTCTGAGTCTACACTAGTAGTACTTGATACCCTACAATTCTCGCAGTCATGCTGCCATTGATAAGAAAGCCCAAACAGGTGATCTACATCTACACCCTCATCTTGCAATACATCAAGCATATACATTAAAAACTCCTGACAATCTTGCTGATTATTTTCAGAGAAGTCTGTTTGCCCTGAACATTCATCAAACAGATAACGAACTTCAGACACACTTTCTACTTTTGTTCGATCAGTGCTACATTTCTCGAAAACAGAATTCAATAAACAGCATAAAATTTGTTCTGAATTCAACAGAATCTGTTCTTTTAAACTCTCTAGTGAAAAGAGAACATTAACCACTACATTTGCATAGCAGTTGACACCAGAACTGTTTTCAAATTGAAAACCGACAACATCTTCAACAGAATCCACTTTCTTTCTGCTAACAATTTTCGGTTCATTGACTTTTAGTCTTTTTGCAACAACCTCCCTACTATTACTGATATTTCTACGTTTGCGGCCTACCACACGTTTCTCAAACAAAGGATATTGAGGCAAATGTGGCGCATACTCTCTTCTTAACCTATTGTATTCCTTAACACAATCTAGATCCGCACAAATGTTTGTGACATCACAGTCAATCAAGTACAATCCTGATAAAGTTCTAACTCGTGACAATGCCACATATGCCATACCCTCCTTGAACACAGAACTGCCAATATTCACCAATGCACTGTCTACACTTAAACCTTGCGATTTATGAATTGTTACCGCATATGCCAAGCACACAGGAAACTGTTTACGGCGAACATATAAGTCTTTAACAAGCAAAAACCTAGCAGAACAACGACCAATTAGCTGTACTTCCTCAATGCCATCAAATTTAATTTTTAAAAATTCTATTCCATCTCTATTTCTGTACTTCTCAAAATCAACAACATTACCCATTGATCCATTTACCAGACCTCTTTCAACATGTAAATTTCTTCTCAAAATGATTCGGCAATTTAAACACACATTCAAAGTCTTTTCAAAACCCGCTGTTTTAGATATAGTCTTCTCTAATGAATCCAATTTTGATTTCAAATTTTCTGACAAAATAATTGTTGATCCCATGTGCTCTATTTTGTCAATAGCTTCAAGTTTCACAATCTCTTGCTTTTCTAAATTCAACATTTTGTTGTTGAAGATGGCACATTCTGCAAGAGTTGGCATCAAACATATTCCGGATTTCTTCTCAGTAATTTTCTGAAAAATATTCTCAGCCACAATCTCTTGTTCGGGATATAAATTTGAAAGTAATCGTGCATTTAAAGCTTCTTTTCCATGCTCGGTCACTTTTCCAATTCTAATATCTTGTAGAATATTCTTGTAATCTTCATCTTTTGCCTGACGCATATTTTCATGCAGTTCAGCATAATTGAAGTTTAACCATATATTGACGTTGCCAATGCTCCCTAGGCACTTCCTGGTATCTTCATGCGTGAGTATTTTGAACACAGGTTCTCCTTTTACTGGTGTCAGCTGCAGAAGATCTCCGAAAACAATGATGTGTTTGCCACCAAATAACACATCATATTCAGTTTTTAGTACTTCTTGCATTCTCAAATGCACAAAGGCAAGCATGACATTGGAAACCATGCTTACTTCGTCAATGATAAGTAGTTTCATTTTCCTCAAGACTCTTGAAACTTCACAGCAAGCATCCCCAGATAACTTGTGATATTGTAATTTGTTGTCATGCTCCACCGGCAGCATCAGTAGACGATGCAAAGTAATACCTTTAATGTTATGTGCTGCAAGTCCAGTAGGAGCGGTGACAACACAAGACAGCGATGACTCAGTCCTTTCCTGCAGATAGCATGAAATTGCTTTAATGAGGAAACTTTTTCCAGTTCCCGCTTCTCCACTCACATACAGTAGGACAGGCTTCAACGAGGTACATGAGCACTCTTTCTTCTCATGACTTAATCCATGCTCAATTTGCTTGGTAACTTCATCATATATTTTCCTCTGCTCAACGTTGAGTTGTTTTTCCAAGTCTTCTAAGTTAAATGAATCCTCCGGAGCATGTGCAATGGATCTTTCCATTTCATTCATAGCAGTGGCAGCTTCATTTTCGATAATAGGTCCTCCAAGTGGATCTTGACTCAATGAAACAGAACTCTGACTGTCCTGAGAACTGTCTCTGGCAATCTCGGCTGCAATCGTTGCTTCCTGCTCAATTTCCAAAGTTAGCATTTCTTGATATTTGGGAAAAGCAGGACATTCTATGCTATCCTTAGCAGCAGTGAAAGAGTCTTCATAACAGAGGAAATCTCCAAGCAGTTCCTCTTCTGCACGCCAAGGCTTGAAAAGTTGCAAAAGTGCTAAATAGAAAAACTCCTTTTTTTCTGAAGATTCGCCACTCAATTTTCGATGGTTTACTAATTGGCATTTTCTTTGCTTGACCAGGCATCCCTCACTTCCAATTACAGCATACACTCCTTTCTCAATATCTTCTTTGATGTTCCTCTTGAATATATAATTTTGTAGAACCTCATATAGACAAACATTCTCAAGGTGACTGCTTCGATTTGGATAATATGTATCCAACATGTTGGTCTTCAAAATGTCGGTACTGTTTGGTTCCTTTTCTGCCAAATATTCAATTTCCCGGACAGGTTTTAGAACCCGATTTCGCGTTGCAGCAAGACCAAGACTCGCCCAAACAATACTCCTGGATTTGGCATAGAGACTTGCTGAAGACAATCGATCTGAACATTCGTAAGCTCCGATTTCTCGATGCGACAACATCTTCAGACTGAAACTGTACAACTTCTTGCTGAGGCTCTTTTCATGGGAAATGTCCTCCCACATATCCTTCAGTTCTGTCTTTTCTTTTTTGGTGATGTAAGATGTCACATACCGAGCCACAGCCATACAGTTGTCACCCACAAACTGTATATCCATGTTAGCATTCCACATGGACAAAATCACTGGGTTGTAGTCGTTGATGTACTTGGACTCTTCATTTCTTTTCAAATTGTATGTATTTTTGGGTGATTTCCTCGTCACATTATGTCGCAGTGAAGACATCAAACTGTTCACTTTTCCTTTAGAAATCACCGGTCGTGGAAAGTTGAAACGACATTTGGTGTAGAACTTGTCCTTGTTTCTGAATTTACGACGACAATACTTTCCACAACGATGGCTTTGGAAACGTAGAACTTGTTCTCTTAGGCTTTTCTTCTCCGTTGCGTTTGGAACAGCACACGTAGAATACTGTTCTATGAAATTCATCACTAAGTTATCCGGATCTGTTCCAAATTTAGGTGCATCCTTGATCCACAACAACATATGTATATGAGGAGCACCTCTTGCTTGGTACTCCTTTCTCCAGAAGAAATCCAACACCTCTCCAAGAGGTGGATTCTTCTTATTTGTGATGAAAGACATCATAGCTTCAAATCTATGATTGAAGTACCTGCATACATTCACAGGATCCAAAGAACACAGTTCTCCAGGTGTCTTGAATTCAATGTTTTCAATATTTCCATTTGCCTCTCGTAGAAATTCAAGTAAGTCTTCCCAGCCATACTGGGCACAGCTGAGAGTGAGGAACCATGTCGGAGTTCCTAAGTTCCTCAGCATACATTTTAAATCACCATGACGACGGTACCAGTACTCATTAGTACCACGCTGACACGCCATGAGATTAATTAAGTGAGAATCCAAAATACTGTCTTGGACATTGACTTTATGCATAAAGTCCCTTGCCGAGATATTTCGCATCTGTATACCACTTTTTAAGATGTGGTTCACTGCATGTGACAGTCCAGACAGATCACTTTCAAACAGGAGATGAAACAAATAGGGAATGCATTGACGAAACCTAGGATCTTCTGCATACAATCGTAAAGTCCGGTATTCAGACGCAGGAATTTGATGAGGTCGCTCATCATATCTTCCTCCTCGACCTGTGGGAAATAGCTGTGGGAAACACCGAGCTTCCAAACTTTCCTCCCAAACACTAATGGGACTCCCTTTAGCTTGTTTCATTTGAAACAACTCAA
This sequence comes from Lissotriton vulgaris, assembly GCF_964263255.1. Taxonomy (NCBI): domain Eukaryota; kingdom Metazoa; phylum Chordata; class Amphibia; order Caudata; family Salamandridae; genus Lissotriton; species Lissotriton vulgaris. The sequence goes on from NW_028252414.1 coordinate 61,107, forward strand.
TAGCATTCCCCATGACTTCCTTGGAATGCAAAGGATGAACACTATAATGTTCATATATTTCTTCACTTTTAGAGGCCTCTACTTTCTCAATTTGGCCAGCACACAAATCGCTATCCTCTTCATCACTTACTTCCTCTTCTGCAACATATACATTCTTATAGTACTTATTATTTGTCTTCAAATACACTGTTGCCTTTTTGACTTTTTTAACATCCACTAAATCTTGCCATATTTTCTTATTCTTTGTCGGAACCCCATTAACCAAGATAACCAGAGGTTCCTCTTCCACTTTTTCTATTCCAATTGTGTTAATGTTTTTGTTCAAATCTAGAGGCAAATAAACAACTCTTCCCTTTAATCCTCTCTGTAAATCTGCTGGAGGCAACTTCCCTGTCTTTGCCTCCATTCTTACAATAGCCTGAAAGGGATGGATACTTTGAATCAAAATACATTCATAAGTATTTAAATCCTTCAATTCAGAAGGAATCTCAACCAATTCCAGATTATTATGAACTGCCCTAGCAGGCATCTGGTTTTGGTTTAATTTATTACAACAATAAGTACACACACGTTGATCCGATCCTAAATCAAAATAATTTTCTACCATCAAGTATGTGGCAAAATCCTTCCATTCACTATTATTTTCCCTTTCACTTTTTGCATATAAATCCACTACCTTAGTCTGATTCTTATAATAAGTGCGTCGACAACATACACAAGTGAAATTAGGCCTCTCACTTGATTTCATCTGAAAAGTGGCAATTTCCTTCTGAAAATTATCTGTACTGGAAACCTGTACATTATCTTCAACATTACCCTCTACTTCAGGGTCAATTTGAACATTCTCATCTTTACTACTAAAGTAACAAAACTCAATTTCTTCACAAATATTCTTCACATCTATTTCAGAACCATGCAAAAGAGCAGCACATAATTGTTTAAGCATAATTGCTGGACTCTTAGCATAATACAACATTCTCACTAATTTTCTCACTTTATTATGATGCACTGCTACCATCCTGAAATGATGAAAAACACTCTGGCATACTCTCCTGGAAAGACAAGCCAGTGAATGACCACGCAAACCTGTCATTTGTCTCACTCTGCAAGGATCTAAATCTTGCAACAACTTCATTTTCTGCTTCAAACTTTTCTTATTAAATGTCCGTATAAAATCACAAAGCAAATTGATGGAAACCTGTCGCACACTGCAAATAGAACTACACTTCCAAATGTACACAGGACCCTTAGGACGTCTTCCTAAAACCTCATCACTTAGCACCTCTTCTGTCTCTGTTGTCACAAGTTTTTCTTTTTCAACTGGACAACCATCCTTCACTTCATAAGCTCGACCACTGGTGTCAACTGCAAACATCAAATCATTATCCTGAAAATAACTCTCCTCATTAAAAAATGCCTCAGAACTTGAACTATGCATCCATTCTCCGGAAAAAACTTCACAAAAGTTACTACAATTTACTACTCTCTTCCATCTACTGTTTGTTTTGAAATCAGAAATTACCTTGCTTAGTTTCCTAATTCTATTGATTACCAAAATAAACAACTTTCGCTTAATTTCAAAAGCATGATCAATAATTTTCTCTACATTTTTCTTCTTCTCATAAAATGCCACTTTCTGTTGGCCTTTTTTAATATTTCTTAATAAATTAACTATTATCCTGTTACGGAACATTCGTTTTCGAATGTCCCTAAACTGTTGTTTCCTTCTACTATCATGCACAGAGTTATCTCTTCCTCTACCAGTAACATTTTTGATGGGTCTTTCCTTTCCATTTAAATTACTCTTCTTTTTCTGAACTGAAACATTTTGGCGAAAAATACTTTTTTTACTAAAAATATTTTTTAAGAATGATTTTGTGCTCTTACCCGGAGCTTTCTTGGTGTTTTGATAAGTATTTGGGGAAGAGGACTGCTGCAATAAAACATCATCCTGCTGTCTTTGACATTTTCTAGCCTTTCTAATTCTATTTTTCGTAGGCATTTTTCAAATTTAAAAAAGATCTGCAGTTGAATCTGTGGAAAAATATAATAAAAAATGTTATTAACCACTATTACCAAACAGTAAATGAATAACAGTCATCAAAAACTTAACGCCCTACTTAATATTTAACATAGAAAATCTTTTGCACCAGCACTGCATCACAAGGACATTTTCAGTCATTTCCTCTTGAATGCAGGTATACAATTGATTTATGTGCTGTGTTTAAAAACGATTTTTTTAAATCAATTACATTTCTGGATATGTACTGCTAGAGCTTTATAGGTTGCTTTGGGTCATATTTATAAGGCATATGAGTGTCTATAATGTTATTTTTCCTTTTTAAATGAAAAGCGTTCTTCATGGTGCAAGTTTCTTATAAATACGCTCCCACCTGCGAAACGGAACTTTGCGATGCGAAGCTGATTGCCTCCCCGGTGTCTGTCAACAGTCTAAACAGACCGGAGCGGCCGCCATCTTATCTCTCGGTAGGATCGAGAGAGAAGAAGAGGTGAAAAACAAAGGGGGAATTTAATGAAAGGGGGCAAGGTATACCCCTCTTGACCCCCTAGGAATGTTGTTGGGGTTTTTAAAGGGTCCCGTGGGGAAAATAAAAAAAATATATTTTTCACGGTAGAAGCGCTTTCCGAACACCGAACTGGGCCGCAAACTGCTGGCGAAATGGGAATAGGTATAAGGGGGTGCGGGAGACCATTTTGTGCTTCGTTTTAATTAAATTACTAAGTATAAGGGGGTGCGGGAGACGTATCCTAATCCCTTATATTTTCTGAGGGTGGCTGAGAAGGCTCATATATGTTGATACATGTGTTCCAGCGGCTGTGCGTGAGCTTTTTTTTTTTTCTTTGCTGCGTGACGTCTGTTAACGTTCGATTCGAAGGAAATCAGGAAGTGTTGACCACCAATTTGTCAGTGCGATAAAATATTTCGTTATAAATGAATCCTTATTGATAAACATTGTCTGCGCCATCTTGTCTTTTTTACAATGCCACAATTTTGTCGTGCACGGCAGCCATTTTAGATGCCAGGCCGGTCCCAGGCTATCACCTAGCCCCAGCTGTAGAGAATCCACACATGCCAACCCTCCCGATTCAGGCGTCAGACTACTGATTTCAGTGCTACTCTCCCGCCTCCCGATTCCTGCAAACAAAAACGCGGGGGCATATTACCAACCACTAGCGATAACTTGTTTAGAGACAAAAATTATCGCCGCACATCGGCGATTTTTATCGCAGATAAACCTTGCTATTAGCAAGGTTTATCGCAAATGCGATAAAAAACGGCTGCAATGCATGAATATCGCTGAAAAGTCAGCAATATTCATGCATTATCCAGCAAATGCTCTTAGCCATGTTATCCACCTCTCATTGGTTAACATGGCTAAGAACTGCTCGCAAATGCGATAAGAAGCGGCCGCAATGCATCAATATTGCTGAAAAGTCAGCGATATTCATGCATTATCCAGCATATGCTTTTAGCCATGTTATCCACCTCCCATTGGATAACATGGCTAAGAACTGCTCATGGCCCCATGAGGAACGCTTTCCATTTAAAAAGGAAAAAATAACATTATAGAAAAGAATCGTTTTTAAACACAACATATAAATCAATTGTATACCTGCATTCAAGAGGAAATGACTGAAAATATCCTTGAGACACATGAAAGCGTTTTCTGGAATGTCCTAGCACCATTTTTTGGACATTATTAACATGGCTATGTAACTCCCATAATCAAAATCTAAATTTGCCAAGCGCAGGTGGGAACGTATTTACAAGACACTTGCCCCATGAGGAATGCTTTCCATTTAAAAAGGAAAAAAATAACATCAATTACACTCAAATGCCTTATAAATATGACCCAAAACAACCTATGAAGCTCTAGCAGTACATATGCAGAAATGTAATTGATTTCAAAAATGGTTTTTAAAAACAACATATCTGTTTCAGCTTACATAAGAGACCATGGAATGGGCTTCATATACAACAATAACTTGTGTTACTGCATGCCAGAATGCTACACCGAATATGCAATTACAATTTCTCAAAGTAACAAAATCTATTTCTATATCACTACAGACAAAGCCACAGTTTAAAAACACAGCTTTCTTCATCATTTTCTCCTTAGCAAGGTTTATCGCAAATGCGAAAAAAAACGGCCGCAATGCATAAATATTGCTGAAAAGTGAACGATATTCATGCATTATCCAGCAAATGCTCTTAGCCATGTTATCCACCTCCCATTGGATAACATGGCTAAGAACTGCTCGCAAATGCGAAAAAAAACGCCCGCAATGCATGAATATCGCTGAAAAGTCAGCGATATTCATGCATTTTCCAGCAAATGCTCTTAGCCATGTTATCCACTTCCCATTAAATAACATGGCTAAGAACTGCTCAGGGCCCCATGAGGAACGCTTTCCATTTAAAAAGGAAAAAATAACATCATAGAAAAGAATCGTTTTTAAACACAGCATATAAATCAATTGTATACCTGCATTCAAGAGGAAATGACTGAAAATGTCCTTGAGACACATGAAAGCGTTTTCTGGAATGCCCTAGCACCATTTTTTCGACATTATTAACATGGCTATGTAACTCCCATAATCAAAATCTAAATTTGCCAAGCGCAGGTGGGAGCGTATTTACAAGACACTTGCCCCATGAGGAATGCTTTCCATTTAAAAAGGAAAAATAACATCAAAGACACTCAAATGCCTTATAAATATGACCCAAAACAACCTATGGAGCTCTAGCAGTACATATGCAGAAATGTAATTGATTTCAAAAATTATTTTTATAAACAACATATCTGTTTCAGCTTACATAAGAGACCATGGAATGGGCTTCATATACAACAATAACTTGTATAACTGCATTCCAGAATGCTACACCGAATATGCAATTACAATTTCTCAAAGTAACAAAATCTATTTCTATATCACTACAGACAAAGCCACAGTTTAAAAACACAGCTTTCTTCATCATTTTCTCCTTAATTCATACTATTCTCTATCTAAAATAAATAAATCTTTTCTCACCTTAGCAAATACTTTTTGAGTTTTGAAAACAGTCTCAGAAATACACCAAATTGTCTTCAGCAGAAGAAAAAGGATGCACTCCAGAGTCTGCAGCTATTGAAAGCACAGAAATACAGATATTCATTTCACATATCTCTCATATTAGCCAATCATAACTCTTCCCTCACTTTTTTCAAATCAAAACCCTTCCCCCCTCTGCCCTCTCTGCCTTTTTTCCATAGCAACGACCTCCTGGAAGACCTCTCATGTTTGCAAATTCACACAACAATGTTTCAATTGAACTCTGAACTCTCAGTGCACCTGCGTATCCAGTGCAATCTTTCATTAAAAGTTTCTTCCTTGACCATTCAAATTACATCTTTCAAAGAACACATCCATGCACCCTAACTTTCTGTTTTCAGAAATGGAAATACACCAATCACTGCTAATGAATCATTAGCATTGGAAATCCACAGTTTTTTTTCTTTACAAACTCCTACTGTTTCAACTGCCCTTTCATTACCACACTTCATCTGACTGCAGCACAACCTTCTCCCACCATGTTTAACGTCTGGATTGTTGGACATAGTTACATCCACTGGGCTCAAAGGTATGCTGAGAGCAGAAATTTACCCAACCTTACTTTACAAGATGTGGAAATTAAGTAGTTGGGCCAAAGAGGATTAAAATGTCACCAATTGATACCATTGGTGAAAACCTTTATGCATTTGCCAAAACCTGACCTGTTAATAGTGCACTGTGGAGGTAATGATTTGGGCACTTTGACAGGGGTAGGTCTGGAAATGCTTTTAAAGGACACCTTTGAGCAATTAATGGCACTTTTTCCTCAAACTGCCTTGGTATATTCCAATATATGCCAAAGACAGAAATGGAGGTGGTCCAACCAATTTTGTCCACAAATTGAGAAGTCGAGGAAGCATGTAAACAAATCTGTTTCAGCTTTCATGAGAGACCATGGAATGGGCTCCCTGTACAACAATAACTTGCGTTACTACATGCAAGATATCTACAGAGGAGATGGAGTTCACTTCTCAGATGAGGGCAACAGAATTTTCATTCTGAATTTAAGAATGTGCATTGGTACCTACTTATAAGTACCTAAATGTTATAAACCCAAAAGCTCTTCCCAGAGCTACCCTTCATCTAATCACTCACAATTATTATTTTTTTCTAACTTTTTTCACTAATTTTCCACAAAATACGCTCCCCGGTTCGCTAACCGAAAGCTAACCTCGCGGAATTTTTTTTAAAAATGTTTTTTTTCCGCACATATAAGCCTCCTCAGCCACCCTCAGAAAACCTAGGGGGTCAAGATAAGTCTACCGTGCCCCCTTCTACCCATTCTGAACATTATTTGCCCTCCATCTTGAATCTTAATGCGACCGAAACACAAAATGGTGGACTCCCGTGACGCTTAAGGTTCGCTAACCGGGCCGCTTTCCAGAAAGCGGTCCTAAAAAAAGGTGGGAAAGTAATTAACAGAAAAACGACTAGAGACACTCTCACCAAATATAGATTAGCTCATACTTCCTAACAATCCCTTTCATTCTCACAAATTTGATTGAAATTTCATTTAGCCATTTAGCCTGTAGACCTATCTAAATACCCTGAGGTAAATTACTTCACAAAACACATCTAAAATATTGGAATTGACAACCAATGAAAACTTTACTTTCATTTACAATTTTTATTACCTGACATTTGATTGGTTATATACCTGAATATATATAAAGGAAGAGAAGGAAACACAGCCATTTTCACTGCTACTTCCTGAACTACATTTCAAGAGCCTTTTCACCTCCCAGTAAAGTAAATTGATAATTTGTAAGTGGCACTTTAAATTAATTTGTAAAAACATTTATTGATAATTATTTACTGTCCCCCTGCTATAGTTATAGATACAGATAAGCTCCTCTGTTACATTTATTGATTGACTTACACTTCTCTGCTATAATTATGAATTTACTTACTTTAACTTCACTGTTAAAAAAACAGAACTACATGTCTGAACTTAAACCCAACAGTGCCCTAACTCTTCTAATATAATTATTTTTTTATGCAATTTACAGCAAAAAAATGGAAGGGGAGCACGAAAAAACTAATGTTTCCTTCGACATTACATCCGAAGACATTTTAACTGAAGAAAATGTGGATGAAGATTTTATGGATGAATCTTTTGATGAACAATTTATTGAAAGCTTACAAGAGACAGAAACATCCATGTTTGACGAGATACCAGATGATATAATGCTGGAAGTTTTAATGAACTATGAAAATAATAAATACATTTTTTTTAAATCAAAATAAATAAATAAATTAAAAAAACGAACAAAAACAACAAATAATTAACATACAGTATTAGAAAAGTCTATCATTCTTTTATCCTTAAAGTACGCTGCCCAGAACGCTTTCCGGTTCGCGAACTTGGCGCTTACCACGCAAAAAAAAAAAAATATATTTTTTTTGGACCCTCCTAGGCCCTTTTAAAACCTCCACATAAAACCTAGGGGGTCAACGAGGATCTACTATGCCCCCTTATGGTAATTTCCCCCTTTGTTTTGGCCTCCTCTTGTCTCTCGATCCTACCGAGAGACAAGATGGCGGCCGCTCCGGACTGTTTAGAATGTTGACAGACACCGGAGGGCCAATCAGCTTCGCATCGCAAAGTTCCGATACGCGAAAAGTTCGCTAACCGGATCGCTGCCCGGAGCGCTGTTACAGATATATATATCTTGATTTAAACGTTAATTTCTCAAAATCCACTGAAGCACATATATTGAGACCTAGCAAAGGCACATCGGGCTAACAGTCCCTACAATTTTGCCAAGTTTCGTGAAAATCCATTCAGCCGTTCGGGCTAAAAGTGAGTCCAACCGCCCTATGGAAATTAACATGGGAAAAACGCGTTTTGGGACCCCCCTTTTTTCTCGGCCCCCCCTTGACGACCCCCCCCCAAATTTCCAGGAGCTGCTCAGAAACAAAATGTGCCATTTTCCTGAAAATTTCAGCCAATTCCGTCCACAAACGCCAAAGTTATTAGGCATAGAATTTTCAGAAATCCCATAGGGAAAAAATCCTAACTATATATACCTACTGGCGACCGCCAGTAGGTAATATATATATATATATATATATATATATATATATATATATATATGTCCACCGTTTGCAGGTAGCCCCAAAAGGAGTAGAGCCTCAAGCAGATCTTTACTGCCTTGCAGGACAAACCCACTGGAAATCACCCTCTGCACTACAAGAACCATGATGCCGTGTAGGCAACGCCCACTGGGGCGGGATCTTGAAATTGAAATGTGTACAGTGACGCTGTCGTGCAAGAGGCAGGTCTTGGAGCCATTGATAAAGGGAAGAGACGTTCCGAAATGCGTCTGGCTAATGAACTTATTTGAAGACATTGTCCTGATGCTCAGCCTGCTTGCAAGTTTGCCAAATAAATATATGCAAATACACTATCTGCTTGAGGCTCTACTCCTTTTGGGGCTACCTGCAAACGGTGGATGTGTAACGGCTGTTGCCCAGCCGCGGAGTAGTGCCCACTGCTGGACGGCGGGTCTGTGCTGTCCCCACGTGGAGCTGGCAACAACGGAAAGCAGGCATGCTGGCCCTGTAGCAGGATGGAGTTAGTATGCGTGATTTGGCGGCTGTAAAGCAGGGCAGGCTGCCGTCAGGATTATGCCTCAACCCACTTGGGTAAAACAACTTTTAATCTTTACTGCCTTGCAGGACGGACCCACTGGGAATCACCCTCTGCACTACAAGAACCATGATGCCATGTAGGCAACGCCCACTGGGGCAGGATCTTGAAATTGAAAAGTGTGCAGCGACGCTGTCGTGCAATTGGCAGGTCTTGGAGCCATTGATAAAGGGAAGAGACGTTCCCGAAACGCGTCTGGCTAATGAACTTATTTGATGACATTGTCCTGATGCTCAGCCTGCTTGCAAGTTTGCCGAATAAATATATGCAAATACACTATCTGCTTGAGGCTCTACTCCTTTTGGGGTTACCTGCAAATGGTGGATATATATATATATATAACCACCACACGTCATAGATATTCATATACATGGAAGACGGACTTTTGCAATACTTGATGTAAAAATCCATAGCAGCCATCTTGTAGTGTGTTTTAAAAAACATATTATTTCACAAGATATGTCAAGTATATAAAGTGCTTGTGCAATACGAAAAAATAATAATATTTGCACACAAATTCATGTAGTATTTCGCTACAGTCATCACAGCATTAGGAAGAAAATGTATACATTAGATCATAATTCCATTATCAATATTTCCTAGTGCTGTTATCATAATTGTGCCCTGAATGGGCTTATGTTTAGTCCGGCTCACAGTTTCTACTCCCCTAGCAGAAATACATACAGTAAATGAAAAGGGAGGAAAGGGGAGAGAAAAGGAGAAAAGAGAAGAAAAACTAGAAATAGAGAGAATATATACATAATAAGGAAGAAGAGAGTTGGCTTAGGATATTTCATCTGTGCTACATTACTGATACTAGGTCTTAAACAGTTCTTATTCTAAATGTGTCCACAGTTCTTCATCATTGTTGAGTCCCACCGGGCTCATGCTTTGTAATTCAATGATGTAGCGGGACTCCAAAGCCCTTAGTTTTCTGACTCTAGCTCCACCCCTCTCATGCTTATCCACTCTATCTGTGGGCAGATGAAGCACACCACCATATCCTCTTCCCTGCTTCTCTTCCACACATTGCATTCTCCTGTCCTTGATCCCTTGCCCAACTTCTCATCTTCTCCTAAAGACCTTGTGCTGAATCCCTCTCTCTCTCCATTCATAAGTTGATGAATGCTTATAGAGTGTCTACCTACAATGTGTGTAATGTAAGTATTTGCATTTTCTCACTGTCTATGAGCCCAGTCAACTCCAGTCCCTAATAACCCCTGTAGAACAGCTTGATTCCAAACCCCCAGCCCGAAGCCTATCCCTAGCCACAATTTGATATGGAATGGACATTAGCTCCTCCCCGTGGCAAACTTAGGGCCATACTGACTGTAGCAGGCATCAGGTTTTTCCCCAGGAGGCTGGTAGGGTGGGGGCCGGTTTTGGAGTGGTGGGGGTCAGTTTTTCTACTGGACGTCAGTTTTGCAGCAGAGCTGCAATATCGGCCCCAGGTAACAAAAGCAGAAATGCTGGGGGCTGCTTTAGTTAAGTAGCAATGCATTTAACTAACACCCTTGCCCACTCACCCCAGGGGCCAATCCGATAACATTGCCAGTGCTGCTTTGTGTGGTCAGTCACGCCCTGGGCAAGCTAGGGGTAAGAGGGTGCTATGCTCTCCTCCTCCCTCGGCTCCCGGCTTGCTGTTTATTCCCAATGCACCCTCGTCTAGGATATGGTGGGCTGGTGCTTCCATACTTCATACATTGAAAATTAAAATACAACAATTCATTTATAAAAGCGAACCAAGTCCATTGATATTCCAAATGAAAATGCTTACATTTCAAAATAGAAAAATATTGCAATTCCTTTTCTTTGATTGTTTTGCCTGCCAGTGACTTTTATTCTGTTGTGTCACTTTGGATCAACAGCAGCATGAGCAGACCCAGGTAATATCAAAAGACAGACAGGCGAGGGGTCACAAATCAACCGGGTGCAGTGTGTCTGTAGCCGCAGTGGCAAATGTTTCTGTATGCTGGTGAAGGCCAACCACTTCAGCAAGGAGGAGAAACGGTGCCAAAACCTTCCGGTTGGGAGTCAGACAAATTTCATTAGTGGAAATAAAGATATGCAGATTAATAGTGCTAGTGGCAGAAGGGTGATCATAGGGGAGTCTGAGAGGCAGATGTGTGTGTCTACATAACTGTCAGCTCACCAATATGTGGCAGGTGCCACCTGCTTTTTCCTTCCATTTACCTGCCTGAGAAACAAAATGCCTCTATAGGTTTTAATAAACACACCCGCTTTTCAAACCTGTATCACCATTCAGAAAAGTGTTCATTTGCCAATAACCTTAATGTGATCACCCTCTCAAATGCCTGACTTAATCTGCATTTATGAAGCAAAAGGTTTACAGCTCTGTCTGGACTGAACTATTAAAAAAGTGATGCATCATCACTGGTAATTTCTCGGGCCGCTTCCTAGTCCACCGTTATTTTGAACACCACATCACCCCAGTTTGGCCCATCCATATGCAAATCAGTCTTCTCTCTGCTCCTATAGAAACAGTCCAGGCCAAACTGCCGGGCCAGGACCTCCCTTAAACGGAAAACAAGCAACCTAAGATCAG